>NC_092737.1:34844637-34891722 GCF_047496885.1 Scyliorhinus torazame
GGTCTCTCCTTGCTGAGAGCCGGGGCCACAAGAGAGCGGTTCTCTCTTGGGAGATCCTTCTTATACCCAAAAGGGGCTTGGCGTGCTTTTGGGCGGGCCTTGAAATTGGCCCCAATTAATTGGTCTGTTTCCCAATCGTTCTCATCGATTTCCTCCAATAGAGGGGTGGGTGCCCTGATGTCTGGGCGTGTCCTAGGTGGCCGTTGGCCTGCTTTGTTCTGGTCTCCTCTGGCGCCGGGGTGTCTGTCTTAGTATCGTTTACTCAAATGTTACTCTTTTGCTCCCGGAGATGGCTCATTAGGGTCAGTTTTGGGCTTGTCTGGGAGCTGCGGCTCCAATACACGGGACAAGCTCTGAACCTGCTTGTTTTCTCAGCATTGTCCATTTTCCCTGCAATCTTTGCAAAGTGTCCATTTAGTAATCGGGAAGTGGCCATCCCAGATGGCTACACCAATAACCCCACCTAACCTTTTTGGTCACTAAGGGCAATTTATCATGGCCAATCCACCTAACCTGCACATCTTTGGACTGTGGGAGGAAACCGGAGCACCCGGAGGAAACCCACGCAGACACGGGGAGGACGTGCAGACTCCGCACAGACAGTGACCCAGTGGGGAATCGACCCTGCGCTGTGAGGCCACAGTGCTATTCACTTGTGCTACCGTGCTGCCCGGTGGTGCAGTGGTTAGCACTGCTGCCTCACGGCGCCGAGGACCCGGGTTCGAATCCCGGCCTGCGTCACTGTCCGTGTGGAGTTTGCACATTCTCCCCGTGTCTGCGTGGGTTTCGCCCCCACAGCCCAAAGATGTGCAGGGGAGGGGGATTGGCCGCGCTAAATTGCTCCTTCATTGGAAAAAAAAATGAATTGGGTACACTTTTTTTTTAAAAGAAAGGGCAACGGTTCAGCTGGTGCTCACCTCCTCCTCCCGTGTGTTTGCAGGTGATAATCGGGACGAAGACAGCAGCGTCATCCACTACGACGGGGCTGCGATCGACCGGCTGCTGGATAGGAACCAAAATGCGACAGAAGACACCGATATCCAGAGCATGAACGAGTACCTCACCTCCTTCAAAGTGGCCCAGTATGTCGTCCGGGAGGAGGACAAGGCAAGTGAGACGGACGTTGAGTCGGGGGTGGGGGGGGGAGCGGTTTCGCAAACCCTGGGTGAGCAATATCTAATCTAAAGCTACACAACAAATCCTGCACTTGTGTGACTCGGTCATCCTATCAGAGGTATCGCCTCGCCAAGGTAACATGCCTCTCTTTATCCACCTCCAAGACTTGCTGCTACAGCGTGTCTGTCCATGGCCGTTCCTGGCCCAGTGACCGATACACACGTCATTACTATAAACACAATAGGAACAAACCAGTCGGACAGAAACAATACCCTGGCTGCTCTGCAACTCCAGCAGCATCTGTGGAGAGAGAGAAAAACGGCCTTAACGTCTCGAGTCACTAAAAGATCGTGACCCTAAGACATTCTCTCTTCACAGATGCTGCACGGCCTGAATATTTCTGTTGTTTTGATTTTAAAAATAAAAATTGCATTAGCTGTGCTTTCATGCCCAGAATATAGAGGATTCTGGAGCTGATCGAGCCATCGAAACATAGAAAATAGGAACAGGAGTAGGCCATTCGGCCCTTCATTTGTGCTATTCAATATGATCATGGCTGATCCTCAACGGTATACTCTAGCATTCTCCCCGTGACCCTGGACACCCATAGTCGCTAGAATCTTATCTATTTCCTCCTTAACTCTTTTCAGTGCCTTGGCCTCCACAGCCCTCTGCGGTAGAGAATTCCACCGGTTCACCACCCTCCAGTGAAGGAGTTTATTTTTCAGCCCTGCCCTGGTTTCTTTTTCATGTGCCAGGCTCAGCCTGATACAATTCAAGGTTGGTCACCGGGCACACGTGGTGATGGTGGCCCGGATGAGCAGGCCTTTTAGGATAGAGGACAGGTGTGTGCAGGAAGGCCCGCAAATCACGTCCACATGTTTTGGGCATGTCCGAAGCTTAGGGGACTCTGGCAAGGATTTGCTGATGTCATGTCCACGGTATTCAAGACACGGATGGCGCCGAGTCCAGAGGTGCCGATTCTTGGAGTGTCGGAAGACCCGGGAGTCCAGGGGGTGAGAGAGGCTGACGTTTTGGCCTTTGCCTCCCTGGTAGCCCGGAGACGGATCTTATTAGCGTGGAGGGACTCGGAGCTCCCGAAATCAGGGGTTTGGGTTAGTGACATGGCCGGGTTTCTCAGCTTGAGAAAGTTAAGTTCGCCCTAAGGATCAACGTTGGGGTTCGTCCGGAGGTGGCAGCCGTTTATCGACTTCTTCGGGGCAAACTAAACTGTTAGCGGATAAAATTAGGGAATGAGGGGGGATAACCGGAGTTCATAGATCATAGAATTTACAGTGCAGGAGGTCATTCGG
Organism: Scyliorhinus torazame; assembly: GCF_047496885.1. NCBI lineage: Eukaryota > Metazoa > Chordata > Chondrichthyes > Carcharhiniformes > Scyliorhinidae > Scyliorhinus > Scyliorhinus torazame. The sequence continues at coordinate 34,847,067 of NC_092737.1, forward strand.
CCCATCGAGTCTGCACCGGCTCTTGGAAAGAGCACCCCACCCAATGTCAACACCACCACCCTATCCCCACAACCCCACCCAACACTAAGGGCAATTTTGGACAATAAGGGACAATATTAGCATGGCCAATCCACCGAACCTGAACATCTTTGGACTCAGTTAATTCCGTTCAGTTTTGGCAGGATCAGAGCGAGGAGATGGAGGGTCTTGGCGATTGTGTATAAGCTATGTTGCTGGGGTATGGTTGGGGGGTTTGTTACTCAGTGAATTATGTTTGTATTTGTATCTTTTGTTATAAAACCATTAAATGCCTTAATAAAATGTTTGTTTAAAAAAAACAGCTCTTAAAAAAAAAAAATAAACAAAATTCTTTGGCCTTTACTTCTAGGATCTATACATCTACTTCTAAAATTTCAATTAAACAAAGACCGCAAACAGGATAAATGTCCCTTATTAATAAAGTGGCCTGATTAATAAAGTTAACACTCCGTGGCTTACAGGTTTGTTCACAAAGTCCTTGGGAGAGAAGCTTTCAGAGGTTGGTCTGAAAAACACACCTCCTTTCCTCAGAGCCCAGAGCAGAACTCTCAAAACAAAACTTAAAAACAGCAGACCCAGGGCAGGGCTGAGAAAGAAACTATAAACCGACCCAGGGCAGGGCTGAGAAAGAGACTGAAAACAGACCCAGGGCAGGGCTGAGAAAGAAACTATAAACAGACGGCAGGGCTGAGAAAGAGACTGAAAACAGACCCAGGGCAGGGCTGAGAAAGAGACTGAAAACAGACCCAGGGCAGGGCTGAGAAAGAGACTGAAAACAGACCCAGGGCAGGGCTGAGAAAGAAACTATAAACAGACCCAGGGCAGGGCTGAGAAAGAAACTATAAACAGACCCAGGGCAGGGCTGAGAAAGAAACTGAAAACAGACCCAGGGCAGGGCTGAGAAAGAGACTGAAAACAGACCCTGGGCAGGGCTGAGAAAGAAACTATAAACAGACCCAGGGCAGGGCTGAGAAAGAAACTATAAACAGACCCAGGGCAGGGCTGAGAAAGAAACTGAAAACAGACCCAGGGCTGAGAAAGAGACTGAAAACAGACCCAGGGCAGGGCTGAGAAAGAAACTATAAACAGACCCAGGGCAGGGCTGAGAAAGAAACTATAAACAGACCCAGGGCAGGGCTGAGAAAGAGACTGAAAACAGACCCAGGGCAGGGCTGAGAAAGAGACTGAAAACAGACCCAGGGCAGGGCTGAGAAAGAAACTGAAAACAGACCCAGGGCAGGGCTGAGAAAGAGACTGAAAACAGACCCAGGGCAGGGCTGAGAAAGAGACTGAAAACAGACCCAGGGCAGGGCTGAAAAAGAGACTGAAAACAGACCCAGGGCAGGGCTGAGAAAGAGACTGAAAACAGACCCAGGGCAGGGCTGAGAAAGAAACTATAAACAGACCCAGGGCATGGCTGAGAAAGAAACTATAAACAGACCCAGGGCTGAGAAAGAAACTATAAACAGACCCAGGGCAAGGCTGAGATAGAGACTGAAAACAGACCCAGGGCAGGGCTGAGAAAGAAACTATAAACAGACCCAGGGCAAGGCTGAGAAAGAGACTGAAAACAGACCCAGGGCAGGGCTGAGAAAGAGACTGAAAACAGACCCAGGGCAGGGCTGAGAAAGAAACTGAAAACAGACCCAGGGCAGGGCTGAGAAAGAAACTATAAACAGACCCAGGGCAGGGCTGAGAAAGAGACTGAAAACAGACCCAGGGCAGGGCTGAGAAAGAGACTGAAAACAGACCCAGGGCAGGGCTGAGAAAGAAACTGAAAACAGACCCAGGGCAGGGCTGAGAAAGAGACTGAAAACAGACCCAGGGCAGGGCTGAGAAAGAGACTGAAAACAGACCCAGGGCAGGGCTGAAAAAGAGACTGAAAACAGACCCAGGGCAGGGCTGAGAAAGAGACTGAAAACAGACCCAGGGCAGGGCTGAGAAAGAGACTGAAAACAGACCCAGGGCAGGGCTGAGAAAGAAACTGAAAACAGACGCAGGGCAGGGCTGAGAAAGAAACTATAAACAGACCCAGGGCAAGGCTGAGAAAGAGACTGAAAACAGACCCAGGGCAGGGCTGAGAAAGAGACTGAAAACAGACCCAGGGCAGGGCTGAGAAAGAAACTGAAAACAGACCCAGGGCAGGGCTGAGAAAGAAACTATAAACAGACCCAGGGCAGGGCTGAGAAAGAGACTGAAAACAGACCCAGGGCAGGGCTGAGAAAGAAACTATAAACAGACCCAGGGCAGGGCTGAGAAAGAAACTGAAAACAGACCCAGGGCAGGGCTGAGAAAGAAACTATAAACAGACCCAGGGCAGGGCTGAGAAAGAAACTATAAACAGACCCAGGGCAGGGCTGAGAAAGAGACTGAAAACAGACCCAGGGCAGGGCTGAGAAAGAGACTGAAAACAGACCCAGGGCAGGGCTGAGAAAGAAACTGAAAACAGACCCAGGGCAGGGCTGAGAAAGAAACTATAAACAGACCCAGGGCTGAGAAAGAAACTATAAACAGACCCAGGGCAAGGCTGAGATAGAGACTGAAAACAGACCCAGGGCAGGGCTGAGAAAGAAACTATAAACAGACCCAGGGCAAGGCTGAGAAAGAGACTGAAAACAGACCCAGGGCAGGGCTGAGAAAGAGACTGAAAACAGACCCAGGGCAGGGCTGAGAAAGAAACTGAAAACAGACCCAGGGCAGGGCTGAGAAAGAAACTGAAAACAGACCCAGGGCAGGGCTGAGAAAGAAACTATAAACAGACGGCAGGGCTGAGAAAGAGACTGAAAACAGACCCAGGGCAGGGCTGAGAAAGAAACTGAAAACAGACCCAGGGCAGGGCTGAGAAAGAAACTATAAACAGACCCAGGGCAGGGCTGAGAAAGAAACTATAAACAGACCCAGGGCAGGGCTGAGAAAGAGACTGAAAACAGACCCAGGGCAGGGCTGAGAAAGAAACTGAAAACAGACCCAGGGCTGAGAAAGAAACTATAAACAGACCCAGGGCAGGGCTGAGAAAGAAACTATAAACAGACCCAGGGCAGGGCTGAGAAAGAAACTATTAACAGACCCAGGGCAGGGCTGAGAAAGAGACTGAAAACAGACCCAGGGCAGGGCTGAGAAAGAAACTATAAACAGACCCAGGGCAGGGCTGAGAAAGAAACTATAAACAGACCCAGCCCCTCCCCATGAGTGACACAACCCCTTAATCACAGCTTTAGTGGACGTATAATCTGGATGCATTAACATTACTGCAACAGACACACAATATAATATAGATTTAAAAAACCTTCTGCACAGTATTTTAAGGGAAGCTTACTCTGACATATGGGTGTTTTTTTGTGTGGCGCGCCTGCAGGAAGAGGAGATCGAGAGGGAGATAATCAAACAGGAGGAGAACGTGGATCCCGATTACTGGGAGAAGTTGCTGCGACACCACTATGAACAGCAGCAGGAGGACCTGGCAAGGAACCTGGGCAAGGGCAAGCGGGTCCGCAAGCAGGTCAACTACAACGACGCTGCCCAGGAGGATCAAGGTAGGTAGCGGCGTCCCCGGGTTAATGTCACCACGCGTGCGTCCCCTTGGTCCACGTGATTGTAAATGTCGGAGGCCCAGCACTGCTCCATGTGGCGCGACAGAGTTACCCCCAAAAGACCCACTTACCCTCCCTCCAGCGTTTCCCTTCGGACCAATGCTGGGCTAATTGGCTTCTTGTTGCATCCGTTCTACTTCCTTCCCCGAGGAGCGACGTTTTCCTTTTTCTCAATCTGATGGGACCTCGCCAACATCGAGGGAATTTTGGAAGATTATAACCATCTGTACGGCCGCTTGTTTTAGGACCCCCAGGCATGCAGTCCCATCAGGAAGGTGGATGAGGGAGGATCTGGCCAAAGTAGACTAGGAACCGCCTCTTGTGGGGCAAATCTGCAGCAGCGCAGTGGGGAGGCATTCAGAAAGGAAATGGGGGGCCCAACCTGCTCCCCTCAGGGCGAAAAGTAGGAGTAGGAGGCCCCGCGCACCCTGGGATGTCGAGGAACATTCAGGACTGGATAAGAAAGAAAAGAGAGGCTTCTAGCAGGTACTTCGGTAGCTTAATAGAGTGTAGAAAGTGCAGGGGGAAATTAAGCAAGCAATTGGGAGACCAAAGAGGGGGCATGAAAAAGCACTGGCGGTAGGAGTAGGGAGAATAGTCTATAAGTAAGAGGATAATCGGGGAAAGAGTTGGGACCAAGAGGGAAATCTGTATGTGGAGCTGGGGGACATGGGCAGGGTGTTAAATCTGTATGGGGAGCTGGGGGACATGGGCAGGGTGTTAAATCTGTATGGGGAGCTGGGGGACATGGGGAGGGTGTTAAATCTGTATGTGGAGCTGGGGGACATGGGCAGGGTGTTAAATCTGTATGGGGAGCTGGGGGACATGGGCAGGGTGTTAAATCTGTATGGGGAGTTGGCGGACATGGGCAGGGTGTTAAATCTGTATGGGGAGCTGGGGGACATGGGCAGGGTGTTAAATCTGTATGGGGAGCTGGGGGACATGGGCAGGGTGTTAAATCTGTATGGGGAGCTGGGGGACATGGGGAGGGTGTTAAATCTGTATGTGGAGCTGGGGGACATGGGCAGGGTGTTAAATCTGTATGGGGAGCTGGGGGACATGGGCAGGGTGTTAAATCTGTATGGGGAGCTGGGGGACATGGGCAGGGTGTTAAATCTGTATGGCGAGCTGGCGGACATGGGGAGGGTGTTAAATCTGTATGTGGAGCTGGGGGACATGGGCAGGGTGTTAAATCTGTATGGGGAGCTGGCGGACATGGGCAGGGTGTTAAATCTGTATGTGGAGCTGGCGGACATGGGGAGGGTGTTAAATCTGTATGGGGAGCTGGGGGACATGGGGAGGGTGTTAAATCTGTATGGGGAGCTGGGGGACATGGGCAGGGTGTTAAATCTGTATGTGGAGCTGGGGGACATGGGCATGGTGTTAAATCTGTATGGGGAGCTGTGGGACATGGGCAGGGTGTTAAATCTGTATGGGGAGCTGTGGGACATGGGCAGGGTGTTAAATCTGTATGGGGAGCTGGGGGACATGGGCAGGGTGTTAAATCTGTATGGGGAGCTGGGGGACATGGGCAGGGTGTTAAATCTGTATGGGGAGCTGGCGGACATGGGGAGGGTGTTAAATCTGTATGGGGAGCTGGGGGACATGGGCAGGGTGTTAAATCTGTATGGGGAGCTGGGGGACATGGGCAGGGTGTTAAATCTGTATGTGGAGCTGGGGGACATGGGCAGGGTGTTAAATCTGTATGGGGAGCTGGGGGACATGGGCAGGGTGTTAAATCTGTATGTGGAGCTGGCGGACATGGGGAGGGTGTTAAATCTGTATGGGGAGCTGGCGGACATGGGCAGGGTGTTAAATCTGTATGGGGAGCTGGGGGACATGGGCATGGTGTTAAATCTGTATGTGGAGCTGGGGGACATGGGCAGGGTGTTAAATCTGTATGGGGAGCTGGGGGACATGGGCAGGGTGTTAAATCTGTATGGGGAGCTGGGGGACATGGGCATGGTGTTAAATCTGTATGTGGAGCTGGGGGACATGGGCAGGGTGTTAAATCTGTATGGGGAGCTGGGGGACATGGGCAGGGTGTTAAATCTGTATGTGGAGCTGGGGGACATGGGCAGGGTGTTAAATCTGTATGTGGAGCTGGTGGACATGGGGACGGTGTTAAATCTGTATGGGGAGCTGGGGGACATGGGCAGGGTGTTAAATCTGTATGTGGAGCTGGGGGACATTGGCAGGGTGTTAAATCTGTATGTGGAGCTGGGGGACATGGGCAGGGTGTTTAAATCTGTATGGGGAGCTGGCGGACATGGGCAGGGTGTTAAATCTGTATGTGGAGCTGGTGGACATGGGCAGGGTGTTAAATCTGTATGTGGAGCTGGCAGACATGGGCAGGGTGTTAAATCTGTATGTGGAGCTGGCAGACATGGGCAGGGTGTTAAATCTGTATGGGGAGCTGGCAGACATGGGCAGGGTGTTAAATCTGTATGTGGAGCTGGGGGACATGGGCAGGGTGTTAAATCTGTATGGGGAGCTGGCGGACATGGGGGATGGTGTTAAATCTGTATGGGGCGCTGGGGGACATGGGCAGGGTGTTAAATCTGTATGGGGAGCTGGCGGACATGGGGGAGGGTGTTAAATCTGTATGGGGCGCTGGGGGACATGGGCAGGGTGTTAAATCTGTATGGGGAGCTGGCAGACATGGGCAGGGTGTTAAATCTGTATGTGGAGCTGGCGGACATGGGCAGGGTGTTAAATCTGTATGGGAAGCTGGGGGACATGGGCAGGGTGTTAAATCTGTATGGGGAGCTGGGGGACATGGGGGACGGTGTTAAATCTGTATGGGGAGCTGGGGGACATGGGCAGGGTGTTAAATCTGTATGGGAAGCTGGGGGACATGGGCAGGGTGTTAAATCTGTATGGGGAGCTGGCGGACATGGGCAGGGTGTTAAATCTGTATGGGGAGCTGGGGGACATGGGCAGGGTGTTAAATCTGTATGGGGAGCTGGGGGACATGGGGGACGGTGTTAAATCTGTATGGGGAGCTGGGGGACATGGGCAGGGTGTTAAATCTGTATGGGGAGCTGGGGGACATGGGCAGGGTGTTAAATCTGTATGGGGAGCTGGCGGACATGGGCAGGGTGTTAAATCTGTATGGGAAGCTGGGGGACATGGGCAGGGTGTTAAATCTGTATGGGGAGCTGGGGGACATGGGGGACGGTGTTAAATCTGTATGGGGAGCTGGGGGACATGGGCAGGGTGTTAAATCTGTATGGGAAGCTGGGGGACATGGGCAGGGTGTTAAATCTGTATGGGGAGCTGGGGGACATGGGGAGGGTGTTAAATCTGTATGGGGAGCTGGGGGACATGGGGAGGGTGTTAAATCAGTATGGGGAGCTGGGGGACATGGGCAGGGTGTTAAATCTGTATGGGGAGCTGGGGGACATGGGCAGGGTGTTAAATCTGTATGGGGAGCTGGCGGACATGGGCAGGGTGTTAAATCTGTATGGGGAGCTGGCGGACATGGGCAGGGTGTTAAATCTGTATGGGGAGCTGGGGGACATGGGCAGGGTGTTAAATCTGTATGTGGAGCTGGGGGACATGGGCAGGGTGTTAAATCTGTATGGGGAGCTGGGGGACATGGGCAGGGTGTTAAATCTGTATGGGGAGCTGGCGAACATGGGCAGGGTGTTAAATCTGTATGGGGAGCTGGGGGACATGGGCAGGGTGTTAAATCTGTATGTGGAGCTGGTGGACATGGGCAGGGTGTTAAATCTGTATGGGGAGCTGGTGGACATGGGCAGGGTGTTAAATCTGTATGGGGAGCTGTGGGACATGGGCAGGGTGTTAAATCTGTATGGGGAGCTGGCGGACATGGGCAGGGTGTTAAATCTGTATGTGGAGCTGGGGGACATGGGCAGGGTGTTAAATCTGTATGTGGAGCTGGGGGACATGGGCAGGGTGTTAAATCTGTATGGGGAGCTGGCGGACATGGGGAGGGTGTTAAATCTGTATGTGGAGCTGGCGGACATGGGGAGGGTGTTAAATCTGTATGGGGAGCTGGGGGACATGGGCAGGGTGTTAAATCTGTATGTGGAGCTGGTGGACATGGGCAGGGTGTTAAATCTGTATGGGGAGCTGGGGGACATGGGGAGGGTGTTAAATCTGTATGGGGAGCTGGGGGACATGGGGAGGGTGTTAAATCTGTATGGGGAGCTGGGGGACATGGGGACGGTGTTAAATCTGTATGGGGAGCTGGCGGACATGGGGAGGGTGTTAAATCTGTATGGGGAGCTGGGGGACATGGGGAGGGTGTTAAATCTGTATGTGGAGCTGGCGGACATGGGCAGGGTGTTAAATCTGTATGGGGAGCTGGCGGACATGGGCAGGGTGTTAAATCTGTATGGGGAGCTGGGGGACATGGGGAGGGTGTTAAATCTGTATGGGGAGCTGGGGGACATGGGCAGGGTGTTAAATCTGTATGTGGAGCTGGCGGACATGGGGAGGGTGTTAAATCTGTATGTGGAGCTGGGGGACATGGGCAGGGTGTTAAATCTGTATGTGGAGCTGGCGGACATGGGGGACGGTGTTAAATCTGTATGGGGAACTGGCGGACATGGGGGACGGTGTTAAATCTGTATGGGGAACTGGCGGACATGGGCAGGGTGTTAAATCTGTATGGGGAGCTGGGGGACATGGGCAGGGTGTTAAATCTGTATGTGGAGCTGGCGGACATGGGCAGGGTGTTAAATCTGTATGGGGAGCTGGGGGACATGGGCAGGGTGTTAAATCTGTATGTGGAGCTGGCGGACATGGGCAGGGTGTTAAATCTGTATGGGGAGCTGGGGGACATGGGCAGGGTGTTAAATCTGTATGGGGAACTGGCGGACATGGGCAGGGTGTTAAATCTGTATGGGGAGCTGGCGGACATGGGCAGGGAGTTAAATCTGTATGGGGAACTGGCGGACATGGGCAGGGTGTTAAATCTGTATGGGGAGCTGGGGGACATGGGCAGGGTGTTAAATCTGTATGTGGAGCTGGGGGACATGGGCAGGGTGTTAAATCTGTATGTGGAGCTGGCGGACATGGGCAGGGTGTTAAATCTGTATGGGGAGCTGGGGGACATGGGCAGGGTGTTAAATCTGTATGGGGAGCTGGGGGACATGGGCAGGGTGTTAAATCTGTATGGGGAACTGGCGGACATGGGCAGGGTGTTAAATCTGTATGGGGAGCTGGGGAACATGGGGAGGGTGTTAAATCTGTATGGGGAGCTGGCGGACATGGGCAGGGTGTTAAATCTGTATGGGGAGCTGGGGAACATGGGGAGGGTGTTAAATCTGTATGGGGAGCTGGTGGACATGGGCAGGGTGTTATATCTGTATGGGGAGCTGGCGGACATGGGGAGGGTGTTAAATCTGTATGGGGAGCTGGGGGACATGGGCAGGGTGTTAAATCTGTATGGGGTGCTGGTGGACATGGGCAGGGTGTTAAATCTGTATGGGGAGCTGGCGGACATGGGGAGGGTGTTAAATCTGTATGGGGAGCTGGTGGACATGGGCAGGGTGTTAAATCTGTATGGGGAGCTGGGGGACATGGGCAGGGTGTTAAATCTGTATGGGGAGCTGGCGGACATGGGCAGGGTGTTAAATCTGTATGGGGAGCTGGTGGACATGGGGAGGGTGTTAAATCTGTATGGGGAGCTGGCGGACATGGGGAGGGTGTTAAATCTGTATGGGGAGCTGGCGGACATGGGCAGGGTATTAAATCTGTATGTGGAGCTGGGGGACATGGGGATGGTGTTAAATCTGTATGTGGAGCTGGGGGACATGGGGATGGTGTTAAATCTGTATGGGGAGCTGGGGGACATGGGCAGGGTGTTAAATCTGTATGGGGAGCTGGCGGACATGGGGGATGGTGTTAAATCTGTATGGGGAGCTGGCGGACATGGGGAGGGTGTTAAATCTGTATGTGGAGCTGGGGGACATGGGGGACGGTGTTAAATCTGTATGGGGAGCTGGCGGACATGGGGGAGGGAGTTAAATCTGTATGTGGAGCTGGGGGACATGGACAGGGTGTTAAATCTGTATGGGGAGCTGGGGGACATGGGCAGGGTGTTAAATCTGTATGGGGAGCTGGGGGACATGGGGATGGTGTTAAATCTGTATGGGGAGCTGGGGGACGTGGGCAGGGTGTTAAATCTGTATGTGGAGCTGGCGGACATGGGGGACGGTGTTAAATCTGTATGGGGAGCTGGCGGACATGGGGGACCGTGTTAAATCTGTATGGGGAGCTGGGGGACATGGGGAGGGTGTTAAATCTGTATGGGGAGCTGGGGGACATGGGGGACGGTGTTAAATCTGTATGGGGAGCTGGGGGACATGGGGAGGGTGTTAAATCTGTATGGGGAGCTGGGGGACGTGGGCAGGGTGTTAAATCTGTATGGGGAGCTGGGGGACATGGGCAGGGTGTTAAATCTGTATGGGGAGCTGGCGGACATGGGCAGGGTGTTAAATCTGTATGGGGAGCTGGCGGACATGGGCATGGTGTTAAATCTGTATGGGGAGCTGGGGGACATGGGCATGGTGTTAAATCTGTATGGGGAGCTGGGGGACATGGGCAGGGTGTTAAATCTGTATGGGGAGCTGGCGGACATGGGCAGGGTGTTAAATCTGTATGGGGAGCTGGGGGACATGGGCATGGTGTTAAATCTATGTGGAGCTGGCGGACATGGGCAGGGTGTTAAATCTGTATGGGGAGCTGGGGGACATGGGGGACGGTGTTAAATCTGTATGGGGAGCTGGTGGACATGGGCAGGGTGTTAAATCTGTATGGGGAGCTGGGGGACATGGGGGACTGTGTTAAATCTGTATGGGGAGCTGGCGGACATGGGCAGGGTGTTAAATCTGTATGTGGAGCTGGCGGACATGGGCAGGGTGTTAAATCTGTATGGGGAGCTGGGGGACATGGGCAGGGTGTTAAATCTATGTGGAGCTGGCGGACATGGGCAGGGTGTTAAATCTATGGGGAGCTGGCGGACATGGGCAGGGTGTTAAATCTGTATGTGGAGCTGGGGGACATGGGCAGGGTGTTAAATCTATGTGGAGCTGGCGGACATGGGCAGGGTGTTAAATCTATGGGGAGCTGGCGGACATGGGCAGGGTGTTAAATCTATGTGGAGCTGGGGGACATGGGCAGGGTGTTAAATTTGTATGTGGAGCTGGCGGACATGGGCAGGGTGTTAAATCTGTATGGGGAGCTGGGGGACATGGGCAGGGTGTTAAATCTGTATGTGGAGCTGGGGGACATGGGGGACGGTGTTAAATCTGTATGGGGAGCTGGGGGACATGGGGAGGGTGTTAAATCTGTATGGGGAGCTGGGGGACATGGGCAGGGTGTTAAATCTGTATGGGGAGCTGGGGGACATGGGCAGGGTGTTAAATCTGTATGGGGAGCTGGCGGACATGGGCAGGGTGTTAAATCTGTATGGGGAGCTGGGGGACATGGGCAGGGTGTTAAATCTGTATGTGGAGCTGGGGGACATGGGCAGGGTGTTAAATCTGTATGGGGAGCTGGGGGACATGGGCAGGGTGTTAAATCTGTATGGGGAGCTGGCGGACATGGGCAGGGTGTTAAATCTGTATGGGGAGCTGGCGGACATGGGCAGGGTGTTAAATCTGTATGGGGAGCTGGGGGACGTGGGCAGGGTGTTAAATCTGTATGTGGAGCTGGGGGACATGGGCAGGGTGTTAAATCTGTATGGGGAGCTGGGGGACATGGGCAGGGTATTAAATCTGTATGTGGAGCTGGGGGACATGGGCAGGGTGTTAAATCTGTATGGGGAGCTGGGGGACATGGGCAGGGTATTAAATCTGTATGTGGAGCTGGGGGACATGGGCAGGGTGTTAAATCTGTATGGGGAGCTGGCGGACATGGGCAGGGTGTTAAATCTGTATGGGGAGCTGTCGGACATGGGCAGGGTGTTAAATCTGTATGTGGAGCTGGCGGACATGGGCAGGGTGTTAAATCTGTATGGGGAGCTGGCGGACATGGGGGACGGTGTTAAATCTGTATGGGGAGCTGGGGGACATGGGCAGGGTGTTAAATCTATGTGGAGCTGGGGGACATGGGCAGGGTGTTAAATCTGTATGGGGAGCTGGGGGACATGGGGAGGGTGTTAAATCTGTATGGGGAGCTGGCGGACATGGGGGACGGTGTTAAATCTGTATGGGGAGCTGGGGGACATGGGCAGGGTGTTAAATCTGTATGTGGAGCTGGCGGACATGGGGAGGGTGTTAAATCTGTATGGGGAGCTGGGGGACATGGGCAGGGTGTTAAATCTGTATGGGGAGCTGGCGGACATGGGCAGGGTGTTAAATCTGTATGTGGAGCTGGGGGACATGGGGGACGGTGTTAAATCTGTATGGGGAGCTGGGGGACATGGGGAGGGTGTTAAATCTGTATGGGGAGCTGGCGGACATGGGCAGGGTGTTAAATCTGTATGTGTAGCTGGTGGACATGGGCAGGGTGTTAAATCTGTATGTGGAGCTGGCGGACATGGGCAGGGTGTTAAATCTGTATGTGGAGCTGGCGGACATGGGGGACGGTGTTAAATCTGTATGGGGAGCTGGCGGACATGGGCAGGGTGTTAAATCTGTATGTGGAGCTGGCGGACATGGGGGACGGTGTTAAATCTGTATGGGGAGCTGGTGGACATGGGCAGGGTGTTAAATCTGTATGTGGAGCTGGCGGACATGGGGGACGGTGTTAAATCTGTATGGGGAGCTGGCGGACATGGGCAGGGTGTTAAATCTGTATGGGGAGCTGGCGGACATGGGGGATGGTGTTAAATCTGTATGGGGAGCTGGGGGACATGGGCAGGGTGTTAAATCTGTATGGGGAGCTGGCGGACATGGGGGATGGTGTTAAATCTGTATGGGGAGCTGGGGGACATGGGCAGGGTGTTAAATCTGTTTGGGGAGCTGGGGGACATGGGCAGGGTGTTAAATCTGTATGGGGAGCTGGCGGTCATGGGGGATGGTGTTAAATCTGTATGTGGAGCTGGCGGACATGGGGAGGGTGTTAAATCTGTATGGGGAGCTGGCGGACATGGGGAGGGTGTTAAATCTGTATGGGGAGCTGGCGGACATGGGCAGGGTGTTAAATCTGTATGTGGAGCTGGGGGACATGGGGGACGGTGTTAAATCTGTATGGGGAGCTGGGGGACATGGGCAGGGTGTTAAATCTGTATGGGGAGCTGGGGGACATGGGCAGGGCGTTAAATCTGTATGGGGAGCTGGCGGACATGGGCAGGGTGTTAAATCTATGTGGAGCTGGGGGACATGGGGGACGGTGTTAAATCTGTATGGGGAGCTGGGGGACATGGGCAGGGTGTTAAATCTGTATGGGGAGCTGGGGGACATGGGGGACGGTGTTAAATCTGTATGTGGAGCTGGCGGACATGGGGGATGGTGTTAAATCTGTATGTGGAGCTGGCGGACATGGGGGACGGTGTTAAATCTGTATGTGGAGCTGGCGGACATGGGCAGGGTGTTAAATCTGTATGTGGAGCTGGGGGACATGGGGGACGGTGTTAAATCTGTATGTGGAGCTGGCGGACATGGGCAGGGTGTTAAATCTGTATGGGGAGCTGGGGGACATGGGGAGGGTGTTAAATCTGTATGGGGAGCTGGGGGACATGGGCAGGGTGTTAAATCTGTATGGGGAGCTGGGGGACATGGGCAGGGTGTTAAATCTGTATGGGGAGCTGGCGGACATGGGCAGGGTGTTAAATCTGTATGGGGAGCTGGCGGACATGGGCAGGGTGTTAAATCTGTATGGGGAGCTGGGGGACATGGGCAGGGTGTTAAATCTGTATGTGGAGCTGGGGGACATGGGCAGGGTGTTAAATCTGTATGGGGAGCTGGCGGACATGGGGGATGGTGTTCAATCTGTATGGGGAGCTGGTGGACATGGGCAGGGTGTTAAATCTGTATGGGGAGCTGGCGGACATGGGCAGTGTGTTAAATCTGTATGGGGAGCTGGCGGACATGGGGGACGGTGTTAAATCTGTATGGGGAGCTGGGGGACATGGGGAGGGTGTTAAATCTGTATGGGGAGCTGGGGGACATGGGCAGGGTGTTAAATCTGTATGGGGAGCTGGGGGACATGGGCAGGGTGTTAAATCTGTATGGGGAGCTGGCGGACATGGGCAGGGTGTTAAATCTGTATGGGGAGCTGGGGGACATGGGCAGGGTGTGAAATCTACATGGGCAGGGTGTTAAATCTGTATGGGGAGCTGGTGGACATGGGCAGGGTGTTAAATCTGTATGGGGAGCTGGCGGACATGGGCAGGGTGTTAAATCTGTATGGGGAGCTGGGGGACATGGGCAGGGTGTTAAATCTGTATGTGGAGCTGGCGGACATGGGGGACGGTGTTAAATCTGTATGTGGAGCTGGGGGACATGGGGGACGGTGTTAAATCTGTATGTGGAGCTGGCGGACATGGGCAGGGTGTTAAATCTGTATGGGGAGCTGGTGGACATGGGCAGGGTGTTAAATCTGTATGGGGAGCTGGCGGACATGGGCAGGGTGTTAAATCTGTATGGGGAGCTGGGGGACATGGGCAGGGTGTGAAATCTACATGGGCAGGGTGTTAAATCTGTATGGGGAGCTGGCGGACATGGGCAGGGTGTTTAAATCTATATGGGGAGCTGGCGGACATGGGCAGGGTGTTAAATCTGTATGGGGAGCTGGCGGACATGGGCAGGGTGTTAAATCTGTATGGGGAGCTGGTGGACATGGGGAGGGTGTTAAATCTGTATGGGGAGTTGGCGGACATGGGCAGGGTGTTAAATCTGTATGTGGAGCTGGTGGACATGGGCAGGGTGTTAAATCTGTATGGGGAGCTGGGGGACATGGGCAGGGTGTTAAATCTGTATGGGGAGCTGGGGGACATGGGGGATGGTGTTAAATCTGTATGTGGAGCTGGGGGACATGGGGAGGGTGTTAAATCTGTATGGGGAGCTGGGGGACATGGGCAGGGTGTTAAATCTGTATGGGGAGCTGGGGGACATGGGCAGGGTGTTAAATCTGTATGGGGAGCTGGGGGACATGGGCAGGGTGTTAAATCTGTATGGGGAGCTGGGGGACATGGGCAGGGTGTTAAATCTGTATGGGGAGCTGGGGGACATGGGCAGGGTGTTAACTCTGTATGGGGAGCTGGGGGACATGGGCAGGGTGTTAACTCTGTATGGGGAGCTGGCAGACATGGGCAGGGTGTTAAATCTGTATGGGGAGCTGGCAGACATGGGCAGGGTGTTAAATATGTATGGGGAGCTGGCGGACATGGGCAGGGTGTTAAATCTGTATGTGGAGCTGGCGGACATGGGCAGGGTGTTAAATCTGTATGGGGAGCTGGGGGACATGGGCAGGGTGTTAAATCTGTATGTGGAGCTGGGGGACATGGGCAGGGTGTTAAATCTGTATGGGGAGCTGGCGGACATGGGGGATGGTGTTAAATCTGTATGGAGAGCTGGGGGACATGGGGGATGGTGTTAAATCTGTATGGAGAGCTGGCGGACATGGGGGATGGTGTTAAATCTGTATGTGGAGCTGGCGGACATGGGCAGGGTGTTAAATCTGTATGTGGAGCTGGGGGACATGGGCAGGGTGTTAAATCTGTATGGGGAGCTGGGGGACATGGGCAGGGTGTTAAATCTGTATGGGGAGCTGGCGGACATGGGCAGGGTGTTAAATCTGTATGGGGAGCTGGCGGACATGGGCAGGGTGTTAAATCTGTATGGGGAGCTGGCGGACATGGGCAGGGTGTTAAATCTGTATGGGGAGCTGGCGGACATGGGGAGGGTGTTAAATCTGTATGGGGAGCTGGCGGACATGGGGAGGGTGTTAAATCTGTATGGGGAGCTGGGGGACATGGGGAGGGTGTTAAATCTGTATGGGGAGCTGGCGGACATGGGCAGGGTGTTAAATCTGTATGTGGAGCTGGCGGACATGGGCAGGGTGTTAAATCTGTATGGGGAGCTGGCGGACATGGGCAGGGTGTTAAATCTGTATGGGGAGCTGGGGGACATGGGCAGGGTGTTAAATCTGTATGTGGAGCTGGCGGACATGGGGAGGGTGTTAAATCTGTATGGGGAGCTGGCGGACATGGGCAGGGTGTTAAATCTGTATGGGGAGCTGGCGGACATGGGCAGGGTGTTAAATCTGTATGGGGAGCTGGGGGACATGGGCAGGGTGTTAAATCTGTATGTGGAGCTGGCGGACATGGGCAGGGTGTTAAATCTGTATGTGGAGCTGGGGGACATGGGCAGGGTGTTAAATCTGTATGGGGAGCTGGGGGACATGGGCAGGGTGTTAAATCTGTATGGGGAGCTGGGGGACATGGGCAGGGTGTTAAATCTGTATGGGGAGCTGGCGGACATGGGCAGGGTGTTAAATCTGTATGGGGAGCTGGGGGACATGGGCAGGGTGTGAAATCTACATGGGCAGGGTGTTAAATCTGTATGGGGAGCTGGTGGACATGGGCAGGGTGTTAAATCTGTATGGGGAGCTGGCGGACATGGGCAGGGTGTTAAATCTGTATGGGGAGCTGGGGGACATGGGCAGGGTGTTAAATCTGTATGTGGAGCTGGCGGACATGGGGGACGGTGTTAAATCTGTATGTGGAGCTGGGGGACATGGGGGACGGTGTTAAATCTGTATGTGGAGCTGGCGGACATGGGCAGGGTGTTAAATCTGTATGGGGAGCTGGTGGACATGGGCAGGGTGTTAAATCTGTATGGGGAGCTGGCGGACATGGGCAGGGTGTTAAATCTGTATGGGGAGCTGGGGGACATGGGCAGGGTGTGAAATCTACATGGGCAGGGTGTTAAATCTGTATGGGGAGCTGGCGGACATGGGCAGGGTGTTTAAATCTGTATGGGGAGCTGGCGGACATGGGCAGGGTGTTAAATCTGTATGGGGAGCTGGCGGACATGGGCAGGGTGTTAAATCTGTATGGGGAGCTGGTGGACATGGGGAGGGTGTTAAATCTGTATGGGGAGTTGGCGGACATGGGCAGGGTGTTAAATCTGTATGTGGAGCTGGTGGACATGGGCAGGGTGTTAAATCTGTATGGGGAGCTGGGGGACATGGGCAGGGTGTTAAATCTGTATGGGGAGCTGGGGGACATGGGGGATGGTGTTAAATCTGTATGTGGAGCTGGGGGACATGGGGAGGGTGTTAAATCTGTATGGGGAGCTGGGGGACATGGGCAGGGTGTTAAATCTGTATGGGGAGCTGGGGGACATGGGCAGGGTGTTAAATCTGTATGGGGAGCTGGGGGACATGGGCAGGGTGTTAAATCTGTATGGGGAGCTGGGGGACATGGGCAGGGTGTTAAATCTGTATGGGGAGCTGGGGGACATGGGCAGGGTGTTAACTCTGTATGGGGAGCTGGGGGACATGGGCAGGGTGTTAACTCTGTATGGGGAGCTGGCAGACATGGGCAGGGTGTTAAATCTGTATGGGGAGCTGGCAGACATGGGCAGGGTGTTAAATATGTATGGGGAGCTGGCGGACATGGGCAGGGTGTTAAATCTGTATGTGGAGCTGGCGGACATGGGCAGGGTGTTAAATCTGTATGTGGAGCTGGGGGACATGGGCAGGGTGTTAAATCTGTATGGGGAGCTGGCGGACATGGGGGATGGTGTTAAATCTGTATGGAGAGCTGGGGGACATGGGGGATGGTGTTAAATCTGTATGGAGAGCTGGCGGACATGGGGGATGGTGTTAAATCTGTATGTGGAGCTGGCGGACATGGGCAGGGTGTTAAATCTGTATGTGGAGCTGGGGGACATGGGCAGGGTGTTAAATCTGTATGGGGAGCTGGGGGACATGGGCAGGGTGTTAAATCTGTATGGGGAGCTGGCGGACATGGGCAGGGTGTTAAATCTGTATGGGGAGCTGGCGGACATGGGCAGGGTGTTAAATCTGTATGGGGAGCTGGCGGACATGGGGAGGGTGTTAAATCTGTATGGGGAGCTGGCGGACATGGGGAGGGTGTTAAATCTGTATGGGGAGCTGGGGGACATGGGGAGGGTGTTAAATCTGTATGGGGAGCTGGCGGACATGGGCAGGGTGTTAAATCTGTATGTGGAGCTGGCGGACATGGGCAGGGTGTTAAATCTGTATGGGGAGCTGGCGGACATGGGCAGGGTGTTAAATCTGTATGGGGAGCTGGGGGACATGGGCAGGGTGTTAAATCTGTATGTGGAGCTGGCGGACATGGGGAGGGTGTTAAATCTGTATGGGGAGCTGGCGGACATGGGCAGGGTGTTAAATCTGTATGGGGAGCTGGCGGACATGGGCAGGGTGTTAAATCTGTATGGGGAGCTGGGGGACATGGGCAGGGTGTTAAATCTGTATGTGGAGCTGGCGGACATGGGCAGGGTGTTAAATCTGTATGTGGAGCTGGGGGACATGGGCAGGGTGTTAAATCTGTATGGGGAGCTGGGGGACATGGGGAGGGTGTTAAATCTGTATGTGGAGCTGGCGGACATGGGCAGGGTGTTAAATCTGTATGGGGAGCTGGGGGACATGGGCAGGGTGTTAAATCTGTATGTGGAGCTGGCGGACATGGGCAGGGTGTTAAATCTGTATGGGGAGCTGGCGGACATGGGGAGGGTGTTAAATCTGTATGTGGAGCTGGCGGACATGGGCAGGGTGTTAAATCTGTATGGGGAGCTGGGGGACTCGGGCAGGGTGTTAAATCTGTATGGGGAGCTGGCGGACATGGGCAGGGTGTTAAATCTGTATGGGGAGCTGGGGGACATGGGCAGGGTGTTAAATCTGTATGGGGAGCTGGGGGACATGGGCAGGGTGTTAAATCTGTATGTGGAGCTGGCGGACATGGGCAGGGTGTTAAATCTGTATGGGGAGCTGGCGGACATGGGCAGGGTGTTAAATCTGTATGGGGAGCTGGCGGACATGGGCAGGGTGTTAAATCTGTATGGGGAGCTGGCGGACATGGGCAGGGTGTTAAATCTGTATGTGGAGCTGGGGGACATGGGCAGTGTGTTAAATCTGTATGGGGAGCTGGCGGACATGGGCAGGGTGTTAAATCTGTATGGGGAGCTGGTGGACATGGGCAGGGTGTTAAATCTGTATGGGGAGCTGGGGGACTCGGGCAGGGTGTTAAATCTGTATGGGGAGCTGGCGGACATGGGCAGGGTGTTAAATCTGTATGGGGAACTGGCGGACATGGGCAGGGTGTTAAATCTGTATGTGGAGCTGGCGGACATGGGCAGGGTGTTAAATCTGTATGGGGAGCTGGCGGACATGGGCAGGGTGTTAAATCTGTATGGGGAGCTGGCGGACATGGGCAGGGTGTTAAATCTGTATGTGGAGCTGGCGGACATGGGCAGGGTGTTAAATCTGTATGGGGAACTGGCGGACATGGGCAGGGTGTTAAATCTGTATGGGGAGCTGGTGGACATGGGCAGGGTGTTAAATCTGTATGGGGAGCTGGCGGACATGGGCAGGGTGTTAAATCTGTATGTGGAGCTGGCGGACATGGGCAGGGTGTTAAATCTGTATGGGGAGCTGGGGGACTTGGGCAGGGTGTTAAATCTGTATGGGGAGCTGGTGGACATGGGCAGGGTGTTAAATCTGTATGGGGAGCTGGCGGACATGGGCAGGGTGTTAAATCTGTATGTGGAGCTGGCGGACATGGGCAGGGCGTTAAATCTGTATGGGGAGCTGGGGGACATGGGCAGGGTGTTAAATCTGTATGGGGAACTGGCGGACATGGGCAGGGTGTTAAATCTGTATGGGGAGCTGGGGAACATGGGGAGGGTGTTAAATCTGTATGGGGAGCTGGTGGACATGGGCAGGGTGTTATATCTGTATGGGGAGCTGGCGGACATGGGGAGGGTGTTAAATCTGTATGGGGAGCTGGTGGACATGGGCAGGGTGTTAAATCTGTATGGGGAGCTGGGGGACATGGGCAGGGTGTTAAATCTGTATGGGGAGCTGGTGGACATGGGGAGGGTGTTAAATCTGTATGGGGAGCTGGCGGACATGGGGGATGGTGTTAAATCTGTATGGGGAGCTGGCGGACATGGGGAGGGTGTTAAATCTGTATGTGGAGCTGGGGGACATGGGGGACGGTGTTAAATCTGTATGGGGAGCTGGCGGACATGGGGGAGGGAGTTAAATCTGTATGTGGAGCTGGGGGACATGGACAGGGTGTTAAATCTGTATGGGGAGCTGGGGGACATGGGCAGGGTGTTAAATCTGTATGGGGAGCTGGGGGACATGGGGATGGTGTTAAATCTGTATGGGGAGCTGGGGGACAGGGGAGGGTGTTAAATCTGTATGGGGAGCTGGGGGACATGGGCAGGGTGTTAAATCTGTATGGGGAGCTGGCGGACATGGGCAGGGTGTTAAATCTGTATGGGGAGCTGGGGGACATGGGGGACGGTGTTAAATCTGTATGTGGAGCTGGGGGACATGGGGAGGGTGTTAAATCTGTATGGGGAGCTGGGGGACATGGGCAGGGTGTTAAATCTGTATGGGGAGCTGGGGGACATGGGCAGGGTGTTAAATCTGTATGTGGAGCTGGGGGACATGGGCAGGGTGTTAAATCTGTATGGGGAGCTGGGGGACATGGGGGATGGTGTTAAATCTGTATGTGGAGCTGGGGGACATGGGGAGGGTGTTAAATCTGTATGGGGAGCTGGGGGACATGGGCAGGGTGTTAAATCTGTATGGGGAGCTGGGGGACATGGGCAGGGTGTTAAATCTGTATGGGGAGCTGGGGGACATGGGCAGGGTGTTAAATCTGTATGGGGAGCTGGGGGACATGGGCAGGGTGTTAAATCTGTATGGGGAGCTGGCGGACATGGGGGACGGTGTTAAATCTGTATGGGGAGCTGGGGGACATGGGGAGGGTGTTAAATCTGTATGGGGAGCTGGGGGACATGGGCAAGGTGTTAAATCTGTATGGGGAGCTGGGGGACATGGGCAGTGTGTTAAATCTGTATGGGGAGCTGGCGGACATGGGGGACGGTGTTAAATCTGTATGGGGAGCTGGGGGACATGGGGAGGGTGTTAAATCTGTATGGGGAGCTGGGGGACATGGGCAGGGTGTTAAATCTGTATGGGGAGCTGGGGGACATGGGCAGGGTGTTAAATCTGTATGGGGAGCTGGGGGACATGGGCAGGGTGTTAAATCTGTATGGGGAGCTGGGGGACATGGGCAGGGTGTTAACTCTGTATGGGGAGCTGGCGGACATGGGGAGGGTGTTAAATCTGTATGTGGAGCTGGCGGACATGGGGAGGGTGTTAAATCTGTATGGGGAGCTGGCGGACATGGGCAGGGTGTTAAATCTGTATGGGGAGCTGGGGGACTTGGGCAGGGTGTTAAATCTGTATGTGGAGCTGGCGGACATGGGCAGGGTGTTAAATCTGTATGGGGAGCTGGCGGACATGGGCAGGGTGTTAAATCTGTATGTGGAGCTGGCGGACATGGGCAGGGTGTTAAATCTGTATGGGGAGCTGGGGGACATGGGCAGGGTATTAAATCTGTATGTGGAGCTGGCGGACATGGGGAGGGTGTTAAATCTGTATGGGGAGCTGGCGGACATGGGCAGGGTGTTAAATCTGTATGGGGAACTGGCGGACATGGGCAGGGTGTTAAATCTGTATGTGGAGCTGGCGGACATGGGCAGGGTGTTAAATCTGTATGGGGAACTGGCGGACATGGGCAGGGTGTTAAATCTGTATGGGGAGCTGGTGGACATGGGCAGGGTGTTAAATCTGTATGGGGAGCTGGCGGACATGGGCAGGGTGTTAAATCTGTATGTGGAGCTGGCGGACATGGGCAGGGTGTTAAATCTGTATGGGGAGCTGGGGGACATGGGGGATGGTGTTAAATCTGTATGGGGAGCTGGCGGACATGGGCAGGGTGTTAAATCTGTATGTGGAGCTGGCGGACATGGGCAGGGTGTTAAATCTGTATGTGGAGCTGGCGGACATGGGCAGGATGTTAAATCTGTATGTGTAGCTGGGGGACATGGGCAGGGCGTTAAATCTGTATGTGGAGCTGGGGGACATGGGCAGGGTGTTAAATCTGTATGGGGAGCTGGCGGACATGGGCAGGGTGTTAAATCTGTATGTGTAGCTGGCGGACATGGGCAGGGTGTTAAATCTGTATGGGGAGCTGGTAGACATGGGCAGGGTGTTAAATCTGTATGGGGAGCTGGCGGACATGGGCAGGGTGTTAAATCTGTATGTGGAGCTGGCGGACATGGGGGACGGTGTTAAATCTGTATGGGGAGCTGGCGGACATGGGCAGGGTGTTAAATCTGTATGGGGAGCTGGTGGACATGGGCAGGGTGTTATATCTGTATGTGGAGCTGGCGGACATGGGGGACGGTGTTAAATCTGTATGGGGAGCTGGTGGACATGGGCAGGGTGTTATATCTGTATGTGGAGCTGGCGGACATGGGGGACGGTGTTAAATCTGTATGGGGAGCTGGCGGACATGGGCAGGGTGTTAAATCTGTATGGGGAGCTGGCGGACATGGGCAGGGTGTTAAATCTGTATGGGGAGCTGGTGGACATGGGGAGGGTGTTAAATCTGTATGGGGAGCTGGCGGACATGGGCAGGGTGTTAAATCTGTATGGGGAGCTGGGGGACATGGGCAGGGTGTTAAATCTGTATGTGGAGCTGGCGGACATGGGCAGGGTGTTAAATCTGTATGGGGAGCTGGGGGACATGGGGAGGGTGTTAAATCTGTATGGGGAGCTGGCGGACATGGGGAGGGTGTTAAATCTGTATGTGGAGCTGGGGGACATGGGGGACGGTGTTAAATCTGTATGGGGAGCTGGTGGACATGGGGGAGGGAGTTAAATTTGTATGTGGAGCTGGGGGACATGGACAGGGTGTTAAATCTGTATGGGGAGCTGGGGGACATGGGCAGGGTGTTAAATCTGTATGGGGAGCTGGGGGACATGGGGATGGTGTTAAATCTGTATGGGGAGCTGGGGGACAGGGGAGGGTGTTAAATCTGTATGGGGAGCTGGGGGACATGGGGAGGGTGTTAAATCTGTATGGGGAGCTGGCGGACATGGGCAGGGTGTTAAATCTGTATGGGGAGCTGGGGGACATGGGCAGGGTGTTAAATCTGTATGTGGAGCTGGGGGACGTGGGCAGGGTGTTAAATCTGTATGGGGAGCTGGGGGACATGGGGAGGGTGTTAAATCTGTATGGGGAGCTGGCGGACATGGGCAGGGTGTTAAATCTATGTGGAGCTGGGGGACATGGGGGACGGTGCTAAATCTGTATGGGGAGCTGGCGGACATGGGGGACGGTGTTAAATCTGTATGGGGAGCTGGGGGACATGGGGAGGGTGTTAAATCTGTATGGGGAGCTGGGGGACATGGGGGACGGTGTTAAATCTGTATGGGGAGCTGGGGGACATGGGGAGGGTGTTAAATCTGTATGGGGAGCTGGGGGACGTGGGCAGGGTGTTAAATCTGTATGGGGAGCTGGGGGACATGGGCAGGGTGTTAAATCTGTATGGGGAGCTGGCGGACATGGGCAGGGTGTTAAATCTGTATGGGGAGCTGGCGGACATGGGCATGGTGTTAAATCTGTATGGGGAGCTGGGGGACATGGGCATGGTGTTAAATCTGTATGGGGAGCTGGCGGACATGGGGATGGTGTTAAATCTGTGTGGGGAGCTGGCGGACATGGGGATGGTGTTAAATCTGTATGGGGAGCTGGGGGACATGGGCATGGTGTTAAATCTGTATGGGGAGCTGGCGGACATGGGGAGGGTGTTAAATCTGTATGGGGAGCTGGGGGACATGGGCATGGTGTTAAATCTGTATGGGGAGCTGGCGGACATGGGGATGGTGTTAAATCTGTATGGGGAGCTGGGGGACATGGGCATGGTGTTAAATCTGTATGGGGAGCTGGCGGACATGGGCAGGGTGTTAAATCTGTATGGGGAGCTGGGGGACATGGGCATGGTGTTAAATCTATGTGGAGCTGGCGGACATGGGCAGGGTGTTAAATCTGTATGGGGAGCTGGGGGACATGGGGGATGGTGTTAAATCTGTATGGGGAGCTGGTGGACATGGGCAGGGTGTTAAATCTGTATGGGGAGCTGGCGGACATGGGGAGGGTGTTAAATCTGTATGGGGAGCTGGGGGACATGGGGGACGGTGTTAAATCTGTATGGGGAGCTGGTGGACATGGGCAGGGTGTTAAATCTGTATGGGGAGCTGGGGGACATGGGGGACGGTGTTAAATCTGTATGGGGAGCTGGCGGACATGGGCAGGGTGTTAAATCTGTATGGGGAGCTGGCGGACATGGGGAGGGTGTTAAATCTGTATGGGGAGCTGGCGGACATGGGCAGGGTGTTAAATCTGTATGGGGAGCTGGCGGACATGGGCAGGGTGTTAAATCTATGTGGAGCTGGGGGACATGGGCAGGGTGTTAAATCTGTATGTGGAGCTGGCGGACATGGGGGACGGTGTTAAATCTGTATGGGGAGCTGGGGGACATGGGCAGGGTGTTAAATCTGTATGTGGAGCTGGGGGACATGGGGGACGGTGTTAAATCTGTATGGGGAGCTGGGGGACATGGCGAGGGTGTTAAATCTGTATGGGGAGCTGGCGGACATGGGGAGGGTGTTAAATCTGTATGGGGAGCTGGGGGACATGGGCAGGGTGTTAAATCTGTATGGGGAGCTGGCGGACATGGGGACGGTGTTAAATCTGTATGGGGAGCTGGGGGACATGGGGAGGGTGTTAAATCTGTATGGGGAGCTGGCGGACATGGGCAGGGTGTTAAATCTGTATGGGGAGCTGGGGGACATGGGCAGGGTGTTAAATCTGTATGGGGAGCTGGGGGACATGGGCAGGGTGTTAAATCTGTATGTGGAGCTGGCGGACATGGGCAGGGTGTTAAATCTGTATGGGGAGCTGGCGGACATGGGCAGGGTGTTAAATCTATGTGGAGCTGGGGGACATGGGCAGGGTGTTAAATCTGTATGGGGAGCTGGCGGACATGGGCAGGGTGTTAAATCTGTATGTGGAGCTGGCGGACATGGGCAGGGTGTTAAATCTGTATGTGGAGCTGGGGGACATGGGGGACGGTGTTAAATCTGTATGGGGAGCTGGGGGACATGGGCAGGGTGTTAAATCTGTATGGGGAGCTGGCGGACATGGGCAGGGTGTTAAATCTATGTGGAGCTGGCGGACATGGGCAGGGTGTTAAATCTGTATGTGGAGCTGGTGGACATGGGCAGGGTGTTAAATCTGTATGTGGAGCTGGTGGACATGGGCAGGGTGTTAAATCTGTATGTGGAGCTGGTGGACATGGGCAGGGTGTTAAATCTGTATGTGGAGCTGGTGGACATGGGCAGGGTGTTAAATCTGTATGGGGAGCTGGGGGACATGGGCAGGGTGTTAAATCTGTATGGGGAGCTGGCGGAAATGGGCAGGGTGTTAAATCTGTATGGGGAGCTGGCGGACATGGGCAGGGTGTTAAATCTGTATGGGGAGCTGGCGGACATGGGCAGGGTGTTAAATCTATGTGGAGCTGGGGGACATGGGCAGGGTGTTAAATCTGTATGTGGAGCTGGCGGACATGGGCAGGGTGTTAAATCTGTATGTGGAGCTGGCGGACATGGGGAGGGTGTTAAATCTGTATGGGGAGCTGGCGGACATGGGGAGAGTGTTAAATCTGTATGGGGAGCTGGGGGACATGGGGGACGGTGTTAAATCTGTATGGGGAGCTGGCGGACATGGGGAGGGTGTTAAATCTGTATGGGGAGCTGGGGGACATGGGCAGGGTGTTAAATCTGTATGGGGAGCTGGGGGACATGGGCAGGGTGTTAAATCTGTATGTGGAGCTGGGGGACATGGGCAGGGTGTTAAATCTGTATGGGGAGCTGGCGGACATGGGGAGAGTGTTAAATCTGTATGGGGAGCTGGGGGACATGGGGGACGGTGTTAAATCTGTATGGGGAGCTGGCGGACATGGGGAGGGTGTTAAATCTGTATGGGGAGCTGGGGGACATGGGCAGGGTGTTAAATCTGTATGGGGAGCTGGGGGACATGGGCAGGGTGTTAAATCTGTATGGGGAGCTGGCGGACATGGGCAGGGTGTTAAATCTGTATGGGGAGCTGGCGGACATGGGCAGGGTGTTAAATCTGTATGGGGAGCTGGCGGACATGGGCAGGGTGTTAAATCTGTATGGGGAGCTGGCGGACATGGGCAGGGTGTTAAATCTGTATGGGGAGCTGGGGGACATGGGCAGGGTATTAAATCTGTATGGGGAGCTGGGGGACATGGGCAGGGTGTTAAATCTATGTGGAGCTGGGGGACATGGGCAGGGTGTTAAATCTGTATGGGGAGCTGGCGGACATGGGCAGGGTGTTAAATCTGTATGGGGAGATGGGGGACATGGGCAGGGTGTTAAATCTGTATGGGGAGCTGGGGGACATGGGCAGGGTGTTAAATCTGTATGGGGAGCTGGGGGACATGGGCAGGGTGTTAAATCTATGTGGAGCTGGGGGACATGGGCAGGGTGTTAAATCTGTATGGGGAGCTGGCGGACATGGGCAGGGTGTTAAATCTGTATGGGGAGATGGGGGACATGGGCAGGGTGTTAAATCTGTATGGGGAGCTGGGGAACATGGGCAGGGTGTTAAATCTGTATGTGGAGCTGGGGGACATGGGCAGGGTGTTAAATCTGTATGGGGAGCTGGGGGACATGGGCAGGGTGTTAAATCTGTATGGGGAGATGGCGGACATGGGCAGGGTGTTAAATCTGTATGGGGAGCTGGCGGACATGGGCAGGGTGTTAAATCTGTATGGGGAGCTGGGGGACATGGGCAGGGTGTTAAATCTGTATGGGGAGCTGGCGGACATGGGGAGGGTGTTAAATCTGTATGGGGAGATGGCGGACATGGGCAGGGTGTTAAATCTGTATGGGGAGCTGGTGGACATGGGCAGGGTGTTAAATCTGTATGTGGAGCTGGGGGACATGGGCAGGGTGTTAAATCTGTATGGGGAGCTGGGGGACATGGGCAGGGTGTTAAATCTGTATGTGGAGCTGGGGGACATGGGCAGGGTGTTAAATCTGTATGGGGAGATGGCGGACATGGGCAGGGTGTTAAATCTGTATGGGGAGCTGGTGGACATGGGCAGGGTGTTAAATCTGTATGTGGAGCTGGGGGACATGGGCAGGGTGTTAAATCTGTATGGGGAGCTGGTGGACATGGGCAGGGTGTTAAATCTGTATGGGGAGCTGGGGGACATGGGCAGGGTGTTAAATCTGTATGGGGAGCTGGGGGACATGGGCAGGGTGTTAAATCTGTATGTGGAGCTGGGGGACATGGGCAGGGTGTTAAATCTGTATGTGGAGCTGGGGGACATGGGCAGGGTGTTAAATCTGTATGGGCAGCTGGCGGACATGGGCAGGGTGTTAAATCTGTATGGGGAGCTGGGGGATATGGGCAGGGTGTTAAATCTGTATGGGGAGCTGGGGGACATGGCGAGGGTGTTAAATCTGTATGGGGAGCTGGGGGACATGGCGAGGGTGTTAAATCTGTATGGGGAGCTGGCGGACATGGGCAGGGTGTTAAATCTGTATGTGGAGCTGGGGGACATGGGCAAGGTGTTAAATCTGTATGTGGAGCTGGCGGACATGGGGAGGGTGTTAAATCTGTATGTGGAGCTGGGGGACATGGGGAGGGTGTTAAATCTGTATGTGGAGCTGGTGGACATGGGCAGGGCGTTAAATCTGTATGTGGAGCTGGCGGACATGGGGATGGTGTTAAATCTGTATGGGGAGCTGGCGGACATGGGCAGGGCGTTAAATCTGTATGGGGAGCTGGCGGACATGGGCAGGGTGTTAAATCTGTATGGGGAGCTGGGGGACATGGGGGACGGTGTTAAATCTATGTGGAGCTGGCGGACATGGGGAGGGTGTTAAATCTGTATGGGGAGCTGGGGGACATGGGCAGGGTGTTAAATCTGTATGGGGAGCTGGCGGACATGGGCAGGGTGTTAAATCTGTATGTGGAGCTGGCGGACATGGGCAGGGTGTTAAATCTGTATGGGGAGCTGGCGGACATGGGCAGGGTGTTAAATCTGTATGTGGAGCTGGCGGACATGGGGGATGGTGTTAAATCTGTATGGGGAGCTGGCGGACATGGGCAGGGTGTTAAATCTGTATGGGGAGCTGGCGGACATGGGCAGGGTGTTAAATCTGTATGGGGAGCTGGCGGACATGGGGGACGGTGTTAAATCTGTATGGGGAGCTGGGGGACATGGGCAGGGTGTTAAATCTGTATGGGGAGCTGGCGGACATGGGCAGGGTGTTAAATCTGTATGTGGAGCTGGCGGACATGGGCAGGGTGTTAAATCTGTATGGGGAGCTGGGGGACATGGGCAGGGTATTAAATCTGTATGTGGAGCTGGGGGACATGGGCAGGGTGTTAAATCTGTATGGGGAGCTGGGGGACATGGGCAGGGTATTAAATCTGTATGTGGAGCTGGGGGACATGGGCAGGGTGTTAAATCTGTATGGGGAGCTGGCGGACATGGGCAGGGTGTTAAATCTGTATGGGGAGCTGGCGGACATGGGCAGGGTGTTAAATCTGTATGGGGAGCTGGCGGACATGGGGGACGGTGTTAAATCTGTATGGGGAGCTGGGGGACATGGGCAGGGTGTTAAATCTGTATGTGGAGCTGGCGGACATGGGCAGGGTGTTAAATCTGTATGGGGAGCTGGCGGACATGGGCAGGGTGTTAAATCTGTATGTGGAGCTGGCGGACATGGGGGATGGTGTTAAATCTGTATGGGGAGCTGGCGGACATGGGCAGGGTGTTAAATCTGTATGGGGAGCTGGCGGACATGGGCAGGGTGTTAAATCTGTATGGGGAGCTGGCGGACATGGGGGACGGTGTTAAATCTGTATGGGGAGCTGGGGGACATGGGCAGGGTGTTAAATCTGTATGGGGAGCTGGCGGACATGGGCAGGGTGTTAAATCTGTATGTGGAGCTGGCGGACATGGGCAGGGTGTTAAATCTGTATGGGGAGCTGGGGGACATGGGCAGGGTATTAAATCTGTATGTGGAGCTGGGGGACATGGGCAGGGTGTTAAATCTGTATGGGGAGCTGGGGGACATGGGCAGGGTATTAAATCTGTATGTGGAGCTGGGGGACATGGGCAGGGTGTTAAATCTGTATGGGGAGCTGGCGGACATGGGCAGGGTGTTAAATCTGTATGGGGAGCTGGCGGACATGGGCAGGGTGTTAAATCTGTATGGGGAGCTGGCGGACATGGGGGACGGTGTTAAATCTGTATGGGGAGCTGGGGGACATGGGCAGGGTGTTAAATCTGTATGGGGAGCTGGCGGACATGGGCAGGGTGTTAAATCTGTATGGGGAGCTGGGGGACATGGGCAGGGTGTTAAATCTGTATGTGGAGCTGGGGGACATGGGCAGTGTGTTAAATCTGTATGGGGAGCTGGGGGACATGGGCAGGGTGTTAAATCTGTATGGGGAGCTGGCGGACATGGGCAGGGTGTTAAATCTGTATGGGGAGCTGGGGGACATGGGCAGGGTGTTAAATCTGTATGTGGAGCTGGGGGACATGGGCAGTGTGTTAAATCTGTATGGGGAGCTGGGGGACATGGGCAGGGTGTTAAATCTGTATGTGGAGCTGGGGGACATGGGGGAGGGTGTTAAATCTGTATGGGGAGCTGGCGGACATGGGCAGGGTGTTAAATCTGTATGGGGAGCTGGGGGACATGGGCAGGGTGTTAAATCTGTATGGGGAGCTGGGGGACATGGGCAGGGTGTTAAATCTGTATGGGGAGCTGGCGGACATGGGCAGGGTGTTAAATCTGTATGGGGAGCTGGGGGACATGGGCAGGGTGTTAAATCTGTATGTGGAGCAGGCGGACATGGGCAGGGTGTTAAATCTGTATGTGGAGCAGGCGGACATGGGCAGGGTGTTAAATCTGTATGGGGAGCTGGGGGACATGGGCAGGGTGTTAAATCTGTATGGGGAGCTGGCGGACATGGGCAGGGTGTTAAATCTGTATGGGGAGCTGGCGGACATGGGGGACGGTGTTAAATCTGTATGGGGAGCTGGGGGACATGGGCAGGGTGTTAAATCTGTATGGGGAGCTGGGGGACATGGGCAGGGTGTTAAATCTGTATGGGGAGCTGGGGGACATGGTGGAGGGTGTTAAATCTGTTTGTGGAGCTGGGGGACATGGGCAGGGTGTTAAATCTGTATGGGGAGCTGGCGGACATGGGCAGGGTGTTAAATCTGTATGGGGAGCTGGGGGACATGGGCAGGGTGTTAAATCTGTATGTGGAGCTGGGGGACATGGGCAGGGTGTTAAATCTGTATGGGGAGCTGGCGGACATGGGCAGGGTGTTAAATCTGTATGTGGAGCTGGCGGACATGGGGACGGTGTTAAATCTGTATGGGCAGCTGGGGGACATGGGCAGGGTGTTAAATCTGTATGTGGAGCTGGCGGACATGGGGAGGGTGTTAAATCTGTATGGGGAGCTGGCGGACATGGGGAGGGTGTTAAATCTGTATGGGGAGCTGGCGGACATGGGCAGGGTGTTAAATCTGTATGGGGAGCTGGGGGACATGGGCAGGGTGTGAAATCTGTATGGGGAGCTGGCGGACATGGGGGATGGTGTTAAATCTGTATGGGGAGCTGGGGGACATGGGCAGGGTGTTAAATCTGTATGGGGAGCTGGGGGACATGGGCAGGGTGTTAAATCTGTATGGGGAGCTGGCGGACATGGGCAGGGTGTTAAATCTGTATGGGGAGCTGGGGGACATGGGCAGGGTGTGAAATCTGTATGGGGAGCTGGCGGACATGGGGGATGGTGTTAAATCTGTATGGGGAGCTGGGGGACATGGGCAGGGTGTTAAATCTGTATGGGGAGCTGGGGGACATGGGCAGGGTGTTAAATCTGTATGGGGAGCTGGGGGACATGGGCAGGGTGTTAAATCTGTATGGGGAGCTGGGGGACATGGGCAGGGTGTTAAATCTGTATGTGGAGCTGGTGGACATGGGCAGGGTGTTAAATCTGTATGGGGAGCTGGTGGACATGGGCAGGGTGTTAAATCTGTATGTGGAGCTGGGGGACATGGGCAGGGTGTTAAATCTGTATGGGGAGCTGGGGGACATGGGCAGGGTGTTAAATCTGTATGTGGAGCTGGCGGACATGGGGAGGGTGTTAAATCTGTATGTGGAGCTGGTGGACATGGGCAGGGTGTTAAATCTGTATGGGGAGCTGGGGGACATGGGGGACGGTGTTAAATCTGTATGGGGAGCTGGCGG
Source organism: Scyliorhinus torazame (assembly GCF_047496885.1). NCBI lineage: Eukaryota > Metazoa > Chordata > Chondrichthyes > Carcharhiniformes > Scyliorhinidae > Scyliorhinus > Scyliorhinus torazame. The sequence continues at coordinate 34,878,059 of NC_092737.1, forward strand.
ACATGGGGAGGGTGTTAAATCTGTATGGGGAGCTGGGGGACATGGGCAGGGTGTTAAATCTGTATGGGGAGCTGGCGGACATGGGGGATGGTGTTAAATCTGTATGTGGAGCTGGCGGACATGGGGGACGGTGTTAAATCTGTATGTGGAGCTGGCGGACATGGGGGATGGTGTTAAATCTGTATGGGGAGCTGGCGGACATGGGCAGGGTGTTAAATCTGTATGGGGAGCTGGGGGACATGGGGGATGGTGTTAAATCTGTATGGGGAGCTGGCGGACATGGGGGATGGTGTTAAATCTGTATGTGGAGCTGGCGGACATGGGGGATGGTGTTAAATCTGTATGGGGAGCTGGCGGACATGGGCAGGGTGTTAAATCTGTATGGGGAGCTGGGGGACATGGGGAGGGTGTTAAATCTGTATGGGGAGCTGGCGGACATGGGCAGGGTGTTAAATCTGTATGGGGAGCTGGCGGACATGGGCAGGGTGTTAAATCTGTATGGGGAGCTGGCGGACATGGGCAGGGTGTTAAATCTGTATGGGGAGCTGGCGGACATGGGCAGGGTGTTAAATCTGTATGTGGAGCTGGCGGACATGGGGGACGGTGTTAAATCTGTATGTGGAGCTGGCGGACATGGGGGATGGTGTTAAATCTGGATGGGGAGCTGGCGGACATGGGCAGGGTGTTAAATCTGTATGGGGAGCTGGGGGACATGGGGGATGGTGTTAAATCTGTATGGGGAGCTGGTGGACATGGGCAGGGTGTTAAATCTGTATGGGGAGCTGGTGGACATGGGCAGGGTGTTAAATCTGTATGGGGAGCTGGGGGACATGGGGGATGGTGTTAAATCTGTATGGGGAGCTGGGGGACATGGGCAGGGTGTTAAATCTGTATGTGGAGCTGGGGGACATGGGCAGGGTGTTAAATCTGTATGTGGAGCTGGGGGACATGGGCAGGGTGTTAAATCTGTATGGGGAGCTGGCGGACATGGGGGATGGTGTTAAATCTGTATGTGGAGCTGGTGGACATGGGGAGGGTGTTAAATCTGTATGTGGAGCTGGCGGACATGGGCAGGGTGTTAAATCTGTATGTGGAGCTGGGGGACATGGGCAGGGTGTTAAATCTCTATGTGGAGCTGGGGGACATGGGCAGGGTGTTAAATCTGTATGGGGAGCTGGCGGACATGGGCAGGGTGTTAAATCTGTATGTGGAGCTGGGGGACATGGGCAGGGTGTTAAATCTGTATGTGGAGCTGGCGGACATGGGCAGGGTGTTAAATCTGTATGTGGAGCTGGCGGACATGGGGGATGGTGTTAAATCTGTATGGGGAGCTGGGGGACATGGGCAGGGTGTTAAATCTGTATGGGGAGCTGGCGGACATGGGGGATGGTGTTAAATCTGTATGGGGAGCTGGGGGACATGGGCAGGGTGTTAAATCTGTATGGGGAGCTGGGGGACATGGGCAGGGTGTTAAATCTGTATGTGGAGCTGGCGGACATGGGCAGGATGTTAAATCTGTATGTGGAGCTGGCGGACATGGGCAGGGTGTTAAATCTGTATGGGGAGCTGGCGGACATGGGCAGGGTGTTAAATCTGTATGGGGAGCTGGGGGACATGGGCAGGGTGTTAAATCTGTATGGGGAGCTGGCGGACATGGGCAGGGTGTTAAATCTGTATGGGGAGCTGGCGGACATGGGCAGGGTGCTAAATCTGTATGTGGAGCTGGGGGACATGGGCAGGGTGTTAAATCTGTATGGGGAGCTGGGGGACATGGGGAGGGTGTTAAATCTGTATGGGGAGCTGGGGGACATGGGCAGGGTGTTAAATCTGTATGGGGAGCTGGCGGACATGGGCAGGGTGTTAAATCTATGTGGAGCTGGGGGACATGGGCAGGGTGTTAAATCTGTATGGGGAGCTGGGGGACATGGGGAGGGTGTTAAATCTGTATGTGGAGCTGGCGGACATGGGGGACGGTGTTAAATCTGTATGGGGAGCTGGGGGACATGGGCAGGGTGTTAAATCTGTATGGGGAGCTGGCGGACATGGGCAGGGTGTTAAATCTGTATGGGGAGCTGGCGGACATGGGGGACGGTGTTAAATCTGTATGGGGAGCTGGAGGACATGGGGGTTGGTGTTAAATCTGTATGGGGAGCTGGGGGACATGGGGAGGGTGTTAAATCTGTATGGGGAGCTGGCGGACATGGGGAGGGTGTTAAATCTGTATGGGGAGCTGGGGGACATGGGGAGGGTGTTAAATCTGTATGGGGAGCTGGTGGATATGGGGAGGGTGTTAAATCTGTATGGGGAGCTGGGGGACATGGGCAGGGTGTTAAATCTGTATGGGGAGCTGGGGGACATGGGGAGGGTGTTAAATCTGTATGGGGAGCTGGCGGACATGGGGGAGGGTGTTAAATCTGTATGTGGAGCTGGCGGACATGGGCAGGGTGTTAAATCTGTATGTGGAGCTGGGGGACATGGGGAGGGTGTTAAATCTGTATGTGGAGCTGGCGGACATGGGCAGGGTGTTAAATCTGTATGGGGAGCTGGGGGACATGGGGAGGGTGTTAAATCTGTATGGGGAGCTGGCGGACATGGGGGAGGGTGTTAAATCTGTATGTGGAGCTGGCGGACATGGGCAGGGTGTTAAATCTGTATGTGGAGCTGGGGGACATGGGGAGGGTGTTAAATCTGTATGTGGAGCTGGGGGACATGGGCAGGGTGTTAAATCTGTATGGGGAGCTGGGGGACATGGGCAGGGTATTAAATCTGTATGTGGAGCTGGGGGACATGGGCAGGGTGTTAAATCTGTATGGGGAGCTGGCGGACATGGGCAGGGTGTTAAATCTGTATGGGGAGCTGGCGGACATGGGCAGGGTGTTAAATCTGTATGGGGAGCTGGCGGACATGGGGGACGGTGTTAAATCTGTATGGGGAGCTGGGGGACATGGGCAGGGTGTTAAATCTGTATGGGGAGCTGGCGGACATGGGCAGGGTGTTAAATCTGTATGGGGAGCTGGGGGACATGGGCAGGGTGTTAAATCTGTATGTGGAGCTGGGGGACATGGGCAGTGTGTTAAATCTGTATGGGGAGCTGGGGGACATGGGCAGGGTGTTAAATCTGTATGGGGAGCTGGCGGACATGGGCAGGGTGTTAAATCTGTATGGGGAGCTGGGGGACATGGGCAGGGTGTTAAATCTGTATGTGGAGCTGGGGGACATGGGCAGTGTGTTAAATCTGTATGGGGAGCTGGGGGACATGGGCAGGGTGTTAAATCTGTATGTGGAGCTGGGGGACATGGGGGAGGGTGTTAAATCTGTATGGGGAGCTGGCGGACATGGGCAGGGTGTTAAATCTGTATGGGGAGCTGGGGGACATGGGCAGGGTGTTAAATCTGTATGGGGAGCTGGGGGACATGGGCAGGGTGTTAAATCTGTATGGGGAGCTGGCGGACATGGGCAGGGTGTTAAATCTGTATGGGGAGCTGGGGGACATGGGCAGGGTGTTAAATCTGTATGTGGAGCAGGCGGACATGGGCAGGGTGTTAAATCTGTATGTGGAGCAGGCGGACATGGGCAGGGTGTTAAATCTGTATGGGGAGCTGGGGGACATGGGCAGGGTGTTAAATCTGTATGGGGAGCTGGCGGACATGGGCAGGGTGTTAAATCTGTATGGGGAGCTGGCGGACATGGGGGACGGTGTTAAATCTGTATGGGGAGCTGGGGGACATGGGCAGGGTGTTAAATCTGTATGGGGAGCTGGGGGACATGGGCAGGGTGTTAAATCTGTATGGGGAGCTGGGGGACATGGTGGAGGGTGTTAAATCTGTATGTGGAGCTGGGGGACATGGGCAGGGTGTTAAATCTGTATGGGGAGCTGGCGGACATGGGCAGGGTGTTAAATCTGTATGGGGAGCTGGGGGACATGGGCAGGGTGTTAAATCTGTATGTGGAGCTGGGGGACATGGGCAGGGTGTTAAATCTGTATGGGGAGCTGGCGGACATGGGCAGGGTGTTAAATCTGTATGTGGAGCTGGCGGACATGGGGACGGTGTTAAATCTGTATGGGCAGCTGGGGGACATGGGCAGGGTGTTAAATCTGTATGTGGAGCTGGCGGACATGGGGAGGGTGTTAAATCTGTATGGGGAGCTGGCGGACATGGGGAGGGTGTTAAATCTGTATGGGGAGCTGGCGGACATGGGCAGGGTGTTAAATCTGTATGGGGAGCTGGGGGACATGGGCAGGGTGTGAAATCTGTATGGGGAGCTGGCGGACATGGGGGATGGTGTTAAATCTGTATGGGGAGCTGGGGGACATGGGCAGGGTGTTAAATCTGTATGGGGAGCTGGGGGACATGGGCAGGGTGTTAAATCTGTATGGGGAGCTGGCGGACATGGGCAGGGTGTTAAATCTGTATGGGGAGCTGGGGGACATGGGCAGGGTGTGAAATCTGTATGGGGAGCTGGCGGACATGGGGGATGGTGTTAAATCTGTATGGGGAGCTGGGGGACATGGGCAGGGTGTTAAATCTGTATGGGGAGCTGGGGGACATGGGCAGGGTGTTAAATCTGTATGGGGAGCTGGGGGACATGGGCAGGGTGTTAAATCTGTATGGGGAGCTGGGGGACATGGGCAGGGTGTTAAATCTGTATGTGGAGCTGGTGGACATGGGCAGGGTGTTAAATCTGTATGGGGAGCTGGTGGACATGGGCAGGGTGTTAAATCTGTATGTGGAGCTGGGGGACATGGGCAGGGTGTTAAATCTGTATGGGGAGCTGGGGGACATGGGCAGGGTGTTAAATCTGTATGGGGAGCTGGGGGACATGGGGGACGGTGTTAAATCTGTATGGGGAGCTGGCGGACATGGGGAGGGTGTTAAATCTGTATGGGGAGCTGGGGGACATGGGCAGGGTGTTAAATCTGTATGGGGAGCTGGCGGACATGGGGGATGGTGTTAAATCTGTATGTGGAGCTGGCGGACATGGGGGACGGTGTTAAATCTGTATGTGGAGCTGGCGGACATGGGGGATGGTGTTAAATCTGTATGGGGAGCTGGCGGACATGGGCAGGGTGTTAAATCTGTATGGGGAGCTGGGGGACATGGGGGATGGTGTTAAATCTGTATGGGGAGCTGGCGGACATGGGGGATGGTGTTAAATCTGTATGTGGAGCTGGCGGACATGGGGGATGGTGTTAAATCTGTATGGGGAGCTGGCGGACATGGGCAGGGTGTTAAATCTGTATGGGGAGCTGGGGGACATGGGGAGGGTGTTAAACCTGTATGGGGAGCTGGCGGACATGGGCAGGGTGTTAAATCTGTATGGGGAGCTGGCGGACATGGGCAGGGTGTTAAATCTGTATGGGGAGCTGGCGGACATGGGCAGGGTGTTAAATCTGTATGTGGAGCTGGCGGACATGGGGGACGGTGTTAAATCTGTATGTGGAGCTGGCGGACATGGGGGATGGTGTTAAATCTGTATGGGGAGCTGGCGGACATGGGCAGGGTGTTAAATCTGTATGGGGAGCTGGGGGACATGGGGGATGGTGTTAAATCTGTATGGGGAGCTGGTGGACATGGGCAGGGTGTTAAATCTGTATGGGGAGCTGGTGGACATGGGCAGGGTGTTAAATCTGTATGGGGAGCTGGGGGACATGGGGGATGGTGTTAAATCTGTATGGGGAGCTGGGGGACATGGGCAGGGTGTTAAATCTGTATGTGGAGCTGGGGGACATGGGCAGGGTGTTAAATCTGTATGTGGAGCTGGGGGACATGGGCAGGGTGTTAAATCTGTATGGGGAGCTGGCGGACATGGGGGATGGTGTTAAATCTGTATGTGGAGCTGGGGGACATGGGGAGGGTGTTAAATCTGTATGTGGAGCTGGGGGACATGGGCAGGGTGTTAAATCTCTATGTGGAGCTGGGGGACATGGGCAGGGTGTTAAATCTGTATGGGGAGCTGGCGGACATGGGCAGGGTGTTAAATCTGTATGTGGAGCTGGGGGACATGGGCAGGGTGTTAAATCTGTATGTGGAGCTGGCGGACATGGGCAGGGTGTTAAATCTGTATGTGGAGCTGGCGGACATGGGGGATGGTGTTAAATCTGTATGGGGAGCTGGGGGACATGGGCAGGGTGTTAAATCTGTATGGGGAGCTGGCGGACATGGGGGATGGTGTTAAATCTGTATGGGGAGCTGGGGGACATGGGCAGGGTGTTAAATCTGTATGGGGAGCTGGCGGACATGGGCAGGGTGTTAAATCTGTATGGGGAGCTGGCGGACATGGGCAGGGTGTTAAATCTGTATGTGGAGCTGGCGGACATGGGCAGGGTGTTAAATCTGTATGGGGAGCTGGGGGACATGGGCAGGGTGTTAAATCTGTATGTGGAGCTGGCGGACATGGGCAGGATGTTAAATCTGTATGTGGAGCTGGCGGACATGGGCAGGGTGTTAAATCTGTATGGGGAGCTGGCGGACATGGGCAGGGTGTTAAATCTGTATGGGGAGCTGGGGGACATGGGCAGGGTGTTAAATCTGTATGGGGAGCTGGCGGACATGGGCAGGGTGTTAAATCTGTATGGGGAGCTGGCGGACATGGGCAGGGTGCTAAATCTGTATGTGGAGCTGGGGGACATGGGCAGGGTGTTAAATCTGTATGGGGAGCTGGGGGACATGGGGAGGGTGTTAAATCTGTATGGGGAGCTGGGGGACATGGGCAGGGTGTTAAATCTGTATGGGGAGCTGGCGGACATGGGCAGGGTGTTAAATCTATGTGGAGCTGGGGGACATGGGCAGGGTGTTAAATCTGTATGGGGAGCTGGGGGACATGGGGAGGGTGTTAAATCTGTATGTGGAGCTGGCGGACATGGGGGACGGTGTTAAATCTGTATGTGGAGCTGGGGGACATGGGCAGGGTGTTAAATCTGTATGGGGAGCTGGGGGACATGGGCAGGGTGTTAAATCTGTATGGGGAGCTGGCGGACATGGGCAGGGTGTTAAATCTGTATGGGGAGCTGGCGGACATGGGGGACGGTGTTAAATCTGTATGGGGAGCTGGGGGACATGGGGGTTGGTGTTAAATCTGTATGGGGAGCTGGGGGACATGGGGAGGGTGTTAAATCTGTATGGGGAGCTGGGGGACATGGGGAGGGTGTTAAATCTGTATGTGGAGCTGGCGGACATGGGCAGGGTGTTAAATCTGTATGGGGAGCTGGGGGACATGGGGAGGGTGTTAAATCTGTATGGGGAGCTGGCGGACATGGGGGAGGGTGTTAAATCTGTATGTGGAGCTGGCGGACATGGGCAGGGTGTTAAATCTGTATGTGGAGCTGGGGGACATGGGGAGGGTGTTAAATCTGTATGGGGAGCTGGTGGATATGGGGAGGGTGTTAAATCTGTATGGGGAGCTGGCGGACATGGGCAGGGTGTTAAATCTGTATGTGGAGCTGGCGGACATGGGGAGGGTGTTAAATCTGTATGTGGAGCTGGGGGACATGGGCAGGGTGTTAAATCTGTATGGGGAGCTGGGGGACATGGGGAGGGTGTTAAATCTGTATGGGGAGCTGGTGGATATGGGGAGGGTGTTAAATCTGTATGGGGAGCTGGGGGACATGGGCAGGGTGTTAAATCTGTATGGGGAGCTGGGGGACATGGGCAGGGTGTTAAATCTGTATGGGGAGCTGGCGGACATGGGCAGGGTGTTAAATCTGTATGGGGAGCTGGCGGACATGGGCAGGGTGTTAAATCTGTATGGGGAGCTGGGGGACTTGGGCAGGGTGTTAAATCTGTATGTGGAGCTGGGGGACATGGGCAGGGTGTTAAATCTGTATGGGGAGCTGGGGGATATGGGCAGGGTGTTAAATCTGTATGTGGAGCTGGCGGACATGGGGGATGGTGTTAAATCTGTATGGGGAGCTGGCGGACATGGGCATGGTGTTAAATCTGTATGTGGAGCTGGCGAACATGGGGGATGGTGTTAAATCTGTATGGGGAGCTGGCGGACATGGGCAGGGTGTTAAATCTGTATGGGGAGCTGGCGGACATGGGCAGGGTGTTAAATCTGTATGGGGAGCTGGGGGACATGGGGAGGGTGTTAAATCTGTATGGGGAGCTGGGGGACATGGGCAGGGTGTTAAATCTGTATGGGGAGCTGGCGGACATGGGCAGGGTGTTAAATCTGTATGGGGAGCTGGGGGACATGGGGAGGGTGTTAAATCTGTATGGGGAGCTGGGGGACATGGGGAGGGTGATAAATCTGTATGGGGAGCTTACGCTCCATTGATCCCTTTAGCCGCAAGGGCCACGCCCAGCTCTCTCTTGAATATATCCAATGAGCCGGCCCCAACAGCTTTCTGTGGGAGAGAATTCCACAAGTTCACAACTCTCGGAGTGAAGACGTTCTTCCTCATCCCAGTCCTGAATGGCTGACCCCTTATTCTTAGGTTGTGACCCTGAGTTCTGGATGCTCCCAACATCGGGAACATTCCTCCAGCATTGAGCCTGTCCAGTCCCATCAGGATTTTCTATGTTTCTGCGAGATCCCCTCTCGGTCTTCTAAACTCCAGTGAGTACAAGCCCAGTCCATCCGGTCTTTCCCCATATGTCAGTCCTGCCATCCCGGGAGTTAGTCTGGTGAACCTTCGCTGGACACCCTCAACAGCAAGAATGTCCTTCCTCAAACCAGGAGACCAAAACTGCCACAATACTCGAGGTGTGGCCTCACCAAGGCCCCCTATAACTGCAGAAAGACATCCCTACTCCTATACTCAAATCCTCTCGCTATGTCACAACTTCAAGGTGAGCGGTGGGAGGTTTAGGGGGGATTTGAGGAAAAGCCTTTTCCCCCAGAGGGTGGTGAGGGTCTGGAACACGCTGCCTGGGAGGGGGGTAGAAGCGGGTCTGGAACGCGCTGCCTGGGAGGGGGGTAGAGGCGGGTCTGGAACGTGCTGCCCGGGAGGGGGGGTAGAGGCGGGTCTGGAACGTGCTGCCTGGGAGGGGGGTAGAGGCGGGTCTGGAACGCGCTGCCTGGGAGGGGGGTAGAGGCGGGTCTGGAACGCGCTGCCTGGGAGGGGGGGAGAGGCGGGTCTGGAACGCGCTGCCTGGGAGGGGGGTAGAGACGGGTCTGGAACGCGCTGCCTGGGGGGGGGGGTAGAGGCGGGTCTGGAACGCGCTGCCTGGGAGGGTGGTGAGGGTCTGGAACGTGCTGCCTGGGAGGGGGGTAGAGGCGGGTCTGGAACGCGCTGCCTGGGGGGGGTAGAGTTGGGTCTGGAACGCGCTGCCTGGGAGGGGGGTGAGGGTCTGGAACGTGCTGCCTGGGAGGGGGGTGAGGGTCTGGAACGCGCTGCCTGGGAGGGGGGTAGAGGCGGGTCTGGAACATGCTGCCTGGGAGGGGGGTAGAGGCGGGTCTGGAACGCGCTGCCTGGGAGGGGGGTGAGGGTCTGGAACGTGCTGCCTGGGAGGGGGGTGAGGGTCTGGAACGCGCTGCCTGGGAGGGGGGTAGAGGCGGGTCTGGAACATGCTGCCTGGGAGGGGGGTAGAGGCGGGTCTGGAACGCGCTGCCTGGGAGGGGGGTAGAGGCGGGTCTGGAACGTGCTGCCTGGGAGGGGGGTAGAGGCGGGTCTGGAACGCGCTGCCTGGGGGGGGGTAGAGGTGGGTCTGGAACGCGCTGCCTGGGAGGGGGGTGAGGGTCTGGAACGTGCTGTCTGGGAGGGGGGTGAGGGTCTGGAACGCGCTGCCTGGGAGGGGGGTAGAGGCGGGTCTGGAACATGCTGCCTGGGAGGGGGGTAGAGGCGGGTCTGGAACGCGCTGCCTGGGAGGGGGGTGAGGGTCTGGAACGTGCTGCCTGGGAGGGGGGTGAGGGTCTGGAACGCGCTGCCTGGGAGGGGGGTAGAGGCGGGTCTGGAACATGCTGCCTGGGAGGGGGGTAGAGGCGGGTCTGGAACGTGCTGCCTGGGAGGGGGTAGAGGCGGGTCTGGAACGCGCTGCCTGGGAGGGGGGAGAGGCGGGTCTGGAACGCGCTGCCTGGGAGGGGGGAGAGGCGGGTCTGGAACGCGCTGCCTGGGAGGGTGGTGAGGGTCTGGAACGTGCTGCCTGGGAGGGGGGTAGAGGCGGGTCTGGAACGTGCTGCCTGGGAGGGGGGGAGAGGCGGGTCTGGAACGCACGGCCTGGGAGGGGGGTAGAGGCGGGTCTGGAACGCGCTGCCTGGGAGGGGGGTAGAGGCGGGTCTGGAACGCGCTGCCTGGGAGGGGGATAGAGGCGGGTCTGGAACGCGCTGCCTGGGAGGGGGGGTAGAGGCGGGTCTGGAACGCGCTGCCTGGGAGGGGGGTGAGGGTCTGGAACGTGCTGCCTGGGAGGGGGGTAGAGGCGGGTCTGGAACGCGCTGCCTGGGAGGGGGGGTAGAGGCGGGTCTGGAACGCGCTGCCTGGGAGGGGGGTGAGGGTCTGGAACGTGCTGCCTGGGAGGGGGGTAGAGGCGGGTCTGGAACGCGCTGCCTGGGAGGGGGGAGAGGCGGGTCTGGAACGCGCTGCCTGGGAGGGGGGTAGAGGCGGGTCTGGAACGTGCTGCCTGGGAGGGGGGTAGAGGCGGGTCTGGAACGCGCTGCCTGGGAGGGGGGTAGAGGCGGGTCTGGAACGCGCTGCCTGGGAGGGGGGTAGAGGCGGGTCTGGAACGTGCTGCCTGGGAGGGGGGTAGAGGCGGGTCTGGAACGCGCTGCCTGGGAGGGGGGTAGAGGCGGGTCTGGAACGCGCTGCCTGGGAGGGGGGTAGAGGCGGGTCTGGAACGTGCTGCCTGGGAGGGGGGTAGAGGCGGGTCTGGAACGCGCTGCCTGGGAGGGGGGTACAGGCGGGTCTGGAACGTGCTGCCTGGGAGGGGGGGAGAGGCGGGTCTGGAACGCGCTGCCTGGGAGGGGGGTAGAGGCGAGTCTGGAACGCGCTGCCTGGGAGGGGGGTGAGGGTCTGGAACGCGCTGCCTGGGAGGGGGGTAGAGGCGGGTCTGGAACGCGCTGCCTGGGAGGGGGGTGAGGGTCTGGAACGCGCTGCCTGGGAGGGGGTAGAGGCGGGTCTGGAACGCGCTGCCTGGGAGGGGGGGAGAGGCGGGTCTGGAACGCGCTGCCTGGGAGGGGGGTACAGGCGGGTCTGGAACGTGCTGCCTGGGAGGGGGGTAGAGGCGGGTCTGGAACGCGCTGCCTGGGAGGGGGGTAGAGGCGGGTCTGGAACGCGCTGCCTGGGAGGGGGGTGAGGGTCTGGAACGCGCTGCCTGGGGGGGGGGGGGGTGGGTAGAGGCGGGTCTGGAACGCGCTGCCTGGGAGGGGGCTACAGGCGGGTCTGGAACGTGCTGCCTGGGAGGGGGGTACAGGCGGGTCTGGAACGTGCTGCCTGGGAGGGGGGGAGAGGCGGGTCTGGAACGCGCTGCCTGGGAGGGGGGTAGAGGCGGGTCTGGAACGCGCTGCCTGGGAGGGGGGTAGAGGCGGGTCTGGAACGCGCTGCCTGGGAGGGGGGTAGAGGCGGGTCTGGAACGCGCTGCCTGGGAGGGGGGTAGAGGCGGGTCTGGAACGCGCTGCCTGGGAGGGGGGTAGAGGCGGGTCTGGAACGCACTGCCTGGGAGGGGGGTAGAGGCGGGTCTGGAACGCGCTGCCTGGGAGGGGGGTAGAGGCGGGTCTGGAACGCACTGCCTGGGAGGGGGGGAGAGGCGGGTCTGGAACGCGCTGCCTGGGAGGGGGGTAGAGGCGGGTTGCCTCACACCCTTTAAAAAGGACCCGGGTGAGCACTTGGCACGTCATTAGAAAGACGGAGGTTGAGGGGCGACCTGATAGAGGTCTACAAGATTATGAGGGGCATGGTTAGAGTGGATGGGCCGGCACTCTTTCCCAGGGTGGAGGGGAAGGTCACCAGGGGGCGTAGGTTTAAGGTCCGTGGGGCAAAGTTTAGAGGAGATGTGCGAGGCAGTTTTTTTACACAGAGGGTGGTGAGTGTCTGGAACGCGTTGCCAGGGGAGGTTGTGGAAACAGATACATTAACGGTGTTCAAAAGGCATCTCGGCAAACACATGGACAGGACGGGTATAGAGGGACACGGCACTAGGAAGTGCTGAGGGTTTTGGCCAAGGTTGGGATCATGACCGGTACAGGCTTGGAGGGCCGAAGGGCCTGTTCCTGTGCTGTAATGTCCTATATATTTTTTTAAAAATAACATTCCAGGCTATGGGCCAAGTGCTGGCAAATAGGATGAGGTAGACTGGTCAGGTGTTTTTCAGACTCGATGGGCTGCAGCAGGCAGATTGGTGAGGATGGCGTTGAAATGTTTCTGCTCCTTGCTAGTTCCCTCGCCGCCTGCCACAATCCCGGTCTGGCAGCAATGTCCTTCAGGGCTCGCTCGGTCAGTGGTGGTGCAAAATGCCCCCTGGAATGTTAATGATCGCCTTGTGCTCCGTGTCCATAGTTGGGCTCTACAGCAGGAGGTGGGTTTTGTGCAAATTGCTGTGTTCGCCTCTTGTACAACTCTGGTCAATTTAAACTCTGGAAACTCCACCTTTTGGGGCTGAAATTTCATTTATTTGCTGCCTGGAGTTTTAACATGGAGACATAATCACCGGAGCCAGCAATCTCCTCTATCACACGGTTCAAAGATTCAAGCTCCACTCGAAAGTGACTTTTGCGAGACGACCAATGTTATTATGCTGTAAAGTCGCAAGGATTCCAGTGCCTGTTTTTTTTTTGTTTTTTTTCTTAAACAGTCGGCAGTTTACAAAGACGAGTAATTGACCCGTTTCTGTCCAACTTTACAGAGTGGCAGGACGATGTGTCAGACAACCAGTCGGAATATTCTGTCGGTTCGGAGGAAGAAGATGAAGACTTTGACGAGAGGCCCGAAGGTGAGTTTGAAATTTTCACCCCCTCGATTGTGGACGGGCCGTTTGGCTTTTGTCTGTTTCGGATCCTCCAGGATTTGCGTCAAATGCTAATAGATTGGTCGATGCTGGCAGGTTGATTATTTTCCTTTGTCTCTCCCTCTCTCCTCTCTCTCCCCCCCCACCTCCCCACAGGTCGCAGGCAATCCAGGCGGCAGCTCCGGGGCGAGAAGGACAAACCGCTCCCACCTTTGTTGGCTCGAGTCGGTGGGAACATTGAGGTAAGTGGCTAGCGCAGGACGACGCGGGGCAGCCAGTGCGCACCGGCAGCTAGAATAGTTCCACGTTGCGATAGCAGAGAGTGACGGGCCGAATAACCGCCTGTGCTGTGTATCCCAATGGTCGGTGGACAATGATGGGACTCAATTGTGGCGGGGGGGGGGTCCTGCTGTCTCGGGGCGAAGGGAGAGCAGCGTCTGCACACATCCCACTACTTCTCACCGTAACTCTCAGTTCCTGCTGCAAACCAAAGTTTTCCACGCCTACATTCCAATTGTGGGGAACCCCATCGGAACGGTTCCCTCGGCACCCACCCCAGCCGTCGCAGGATAGTTGGCAGTGCTTCCAGGAACCTCTGTGCTAATGTTCCTCCTCCTAGTGGGAGCGGGACTGGCTGAATTGCTTCGGTGGAGGGCTGGCAGAGACACGATGGGCCAACTGTCCTCCTTTCTGTGCTATTCCATTCAATTGTAGTGTTAATACGAACGTGTCGCAGGCGTGGGAATACCTGTAACCCCTGATTGACTCAGGCCTGGAAGAAACGGC
>NC_092737.1:34891822-34941822 GCF_047496885.1 Scyliorhinus torazame
TTCTCCGCCGAATGATCCCCCAGCCTCCGTCAGGACAAGAGCAGGGAAGAGTTCTCGCCGCGGCCCCGGGATCTCTGTGCGTGGGATCTTGCTGTGTGCAGAATCGGCTGCCGTGGTTTTCTGCATCACAAGAGGAACCACAATTCATTGTAAACCACGGCGGGACGCAAAGGCCTCGGCCCTTGGGCCGGCGCGGCCATTTTCCACGGGAGAACATTGACAGTCTCGGCAATTTGACTTTGGAGGGCTTCACAGGGTCCGCCAGCGGACATTCTAAGGGGGGGGGGGGCATTATCATCTCATCAGGGCATCCAGCACAACTGGGTGGCCTGTACGCACATGTGGGTGCAGTTGCGTACTTGTATCTTAGTGTGTGCATTTGGGTGTGCACAGGTATGCACTTGCATGTACCTGCATGGGTGCACGTGTGCAGGTTTGTATATCCGTGCTTATAGGTTTGTGTGCGTGTGCTTGTGTCATTCTGGTTTCACGAAAACTCACGGGTGCAACTTTTAATCAGCTTAAAACAGGAACCACAGAAACTCCAGCTCCCAGAGACGCTTGGCAGAAACCCAAAGTCTCGTGCCTGAGGTCAGAGAGATCTCTGCCAGAGGGGCCAGTTACAGAGCCAGCTGGCACCACACCTACCCGATTGTTCATCATTCTGGGAGTGGCTAATTGTCCCCATTTGCCTCTTTGCAAAGAGGGTGACGTGAGCGGAGACAGCATATTCAAACAATGCTGTAAGGCATTGCAACGTAGCCGACATTCTCTTGCTACAGTCTGCTGGCAAAACCTCAGCTGATCGACACCGGCTGTCACTCACTTACAGCACTCTCATCTGAGTCACGGGCCGCTGGATTCAAATTCAGCCTGACACACCCAGGGTCAGTACTGAGGGAGTGCCGCACTGTCAGAGGGTCAGTACTGAGGGAGTGCTGCACTGTCAGAGGGTCAGTACTGAGGGAGTGCCGCACTGTCAGAGGGTCAGTACTGAGGGAGTGCTGCACTGTCAGTGGGTCAGTACTGAGGGAGTGCTGCACTGTCAGAGGGTCAGTACTGAGGGAGTGCAGCACTGTCAGAGGGTCAGTACTGAGGCAGTGCCGCACTGTCAGAGGGTCAGTACTGAGGGAGTGCCGCACTGTCAGAGGGTCAGTACTGAGGGAGTGCAGCACTGTCAGAGGGTCAGTACTGAGGGTGTGCCGCACTGTCAGAGGGTCAGTACTGAGGGTGTGCCGCACTGTCAGAGGGTCAGTACTGAGGGAGTGCCGCACTGTCAGAGGGTCGGTACTGAGGGAGTGCAGCACTGTCAGAGGGTCAGTACTGAGGGAGTGCCGCACTGTCAGAGGGTCGGTACTGAGGGAGTGCCGCACTGTCAGACGGTCAGTACTGAGGGAGTGCCGCACTGTCAGAGGGTCAGTACTGAGGGAGTGCCGCACTGTCAGAGGGTCGGTACTGAGGGAGTGCCGCACTGTCAGACGGTCAGTACTGAGGGAGTGCCGCACTGTCAGACGGTCAGTACTGAGGGAGTGCCGCACTGTCAGAGGGTCAGTACTGAGGGAGTGCTGCACTGTCAGAGGGTCAGTACTGAGCGAGTGCTGCACTGTCGGAGGGTCAGTACTGAGGGAGTGCTGCACTGTCGGAGGGTCAGTACTGAGCGAGTGCTGCACTGTCGGAGGGTCAGTACTGAGGGAGTGCTGCACTGTCGGAGGGTCAGTACTGAGGGAGTGCTGCACTGTCAGAGGGTCAGTACTGAGCGAGTGCTGCACTGTCGGAGGGTCAGTACTGAGGGAGTGCTGCACTGTCGGAGGGTCAGTACTGAGGGAGTGCTGCACTGTCAGAGGGTCAGTACTGAGCGAGTGCTGCACTGTCGGAGGGTCAGTACTGAGGGAGTGCTGCACTGTCGGAGGGTCAGTACTGAGGGAGTGCCGCACTGTCAGAGGGTCAGTACTGAGGGAGTGCCGCACTGTCAGAGGGTCAGTACTGAGGGAGTGCCGCACTGTCAGAGGCTCAGTACTGAGGGAGTGCAGCACTGTCAGAGGGTCGGTACTGAGGGAGTGCCGCACTGTCAGACGGTCAGTACTGAGGGAGTGCCGCACTGTCAGAGGGTCAGTACTGAGGGAGCGCAGCACTGTCAGAGGGTCAGTACTGAGGGAGTGCCGCACTGTCAGAGGGTCAGTACTGAGGGAGGCGCCGCACTGTCAGAGGGTCAGTACTGAGGGAGTGCCGCACTGTCAGAGGGTCAGTACTGAGGGAGTGCCGCACTGTCAGAGGGTCAGTACTGAGGGAGTGCCGCACTGTCAGAGGGTCAGTACTGAGGGAGTGCCGCACTGTCAGAGGGTCAGTACTGAGGGAGTGCCACACTGTCAGTGGGTCAGTACTGAGGGAGTGCTGCACTGTCAGAGGGTCAGTACTGAGGGAGTGCTGCACTGTCAGAGGGTCAGTACTGAGGGAGTGCTGCACTGTCAGAGGGTCAGTACTGAGGGAGTGCTGCACTGTCAGAGGGTCAGTACTGAGGGAGCGCTGCACTGTCGGAGGGTCAGTACTGAGGGAGTGCAGCACTGTCAGAGGGTCTGGAAGACTCTCCCCCCTCCCCTGAACCCCCCCCCCCACCTCCCGGCTCCATCCCTACTCAATCGCTGGGTGATAAACACACCCTCCCCCTCCGATCAGCTCGGCTCACACATTGTGTAAGCGACCGGCCGCCACCAAGACATTTCTCACTGATTCAACTGGCACTGTGGCCGAGTAAACAACCTTAATCCAGCAGCAGGGTGACCCCCCCCCCCCTCACCCCCACCCCCAGCGTGCTCAGCCCTCATGGCGACAATCTCTCCCTCTCCTTCTACATTCTCTCTCTCTCTCTGGTTAGTCGTTGACTCACGGATGGTGTCCATTGCACAAGGCGTTTGACTAAGATCCTTTGGTCGCCGTGTCTCCGTGGTAACTGTCGCAAAGCGGAGAGTGATTGCAGGGGACAGTTTGGGCACCCTCAGAGCCGCGCAGTCTTACCATCGTGCTGGGGAATTTAAACGTCTTCATTTCGCGACGCGTGTGGGAAAAGCCAATTGTCACGGCCGTTACGAGGGCAATTTCCCCCTGCCCCCCCCGCCCCCCCCCCCCCTCTGCAGTGTGTAGGGGGGGGGGCAGCGCGGCGGCACAGTGTGTTAGCACGGCGCCGAGGTCCCGGGTTCGATCCCGGCTCTGGGTCACTGTCCGTGTGGAATTTGCACATTCTCCCCGTGTCTGCGCGGGTCTCACCCCCACAACCCAAAGATGTGCAGGGGAGGTGGATTGGCCGCGCTAAATTACCCCTTAATTGAGGAAAACAAATAATTGGGTGCTCTTAAACAAAAACATCCCATGTCTCACGCCTCCTTAAATTTACTCCCTGTCCCAGCATGCACCGCACTCCGGGGCAGCGAATTCCACAGATTCACAACCCTTTGGGCGAAGTCGTTTCCCCTCAAATCTGTTTTAAATGAAAATCGCTTATTGTCACGAGTAGACTTCAATGAAGTGACTGTGAAAAGCCCCTAGTCGCCACATTCCGGCGCCTGTTCGGGGACGCTGGTACGGGAATCGAACCGTGCTGCTGGCCTGCCTTCAAATCCAGCGATTTAGCCCAGTGCTAAACCAACCCCTCTCGTTTGCTCCCTCTCGTTCTAGAATGTCCCACAAGAGGAAGTATAGAATTTACACTGCAGAAGGAGGCCATTCGGCCCATCGAGTCTGCACCGGCCCTTACAAAGAGCAGCCTACCCAAGCCCACACCTCCACCTTATCCCCGTAACCCCCACTTAACATTCTTTTCGACACTAAGGGCAATTTATCATTGGCCAATCCACCTAACCTGCACAGCTTTGGACTGTGGGAGGAAACCGGAGCACCAGGAGGAAACCCACGCAGACACGGGGAGGACGTGCAGACTCCGCACAGACAGTGACCCAAGCCAGAATCGAACCTGGGACCCTGGACCTGTGAAGCCACAGTGCTAACCACTGCGCTGCCTATCTGCTCCATATCTACTTTATCCATACCGTTTAGCATCTTGTATACCCCAATTTGATCGCCCCTCATTCTGCTAAACTGCTCAATCGCTCCTCATACGACAAACCTCTCACCTCTGGAATCAACCTAGTGAACCTCCTCTGAACTTCATCCAACGTCACTACATCTTTCCTCAAATAAGGGGACCAAAACTGTGCCCAATACACCAGGTGTGGTCTCACTAATGCCTTGTACAGTTGCAACAACCCTTCCTTCCCTTTATACTGTTGCCTGTTTTCAATCCCACCAGAGTCGCCAATAATGTTGCTAATATTAATGATAATGTTGGTGAACCACAAGTCTTTCCCTTATATCGATCAAATGACCACACAACCAGTTAGTTTGTTCAAAAGATGGTTTATTTACATACACAAGGGTTACCTCAACATGCAAACACAATACCTACTACGAGTTAAACTATACCTATCAGCTACAATAACCTATACTTAACTTCAGGGCGACCGGCACTGTGCAAATGGATAAGGCCTTTATCTGGATTTCACTTGGCTGGTTCGAAGAAAGCGGCTCCGTCTCTGCTGGGCTCATCCGTCAGGTAGCGATCGTTGGTCTTGAACTTGGCTGGCTGTTCCTGCTGCGATTGGGTTGGCACAGGCCGGATCCAAGAGAGACAGAACACATGGCTGTGTTCTCTTTTATCCCCCTGGGATTTCGCGCTCTTTGGGGGGGTCCTTAACCTTGGACCCAATAGTTCCACAGGGCTCTGATCACTCTCTCTGATTTCGGCCAATAAAGGGACAGGTGCCTTGGTAGCTGGGCGGGTCCTTAGCGGTCATTGTCCTTAGCAGTTGGACTTTCTGAGTAGTGGGAGTGGCGCCGATCAGTCTGTGGCTGTACCGGTTGCTTGATTGGAGTTCTATTGTCCTGGGAAAATGGGCCATTAAAATGCAAACGAGCGGGAGTTTCGATCAGGTCTGGTTACCTGTGTTTCAGATACACATAGGCTGTGTATCTGTCTGAGTCCTGGGTTGGCCATAATTCCCATGGTCCTTTGCAGGTGGCCATCTTAGATGGCTACAACACTCTATTCCTTTAGCTATAAATGCCAACACTCCATTCGCTTTCTTTATTATCTGCTGTACCCGCATGCTCGTTTTCTGTGACTCCTGCACTCAGACACCCAGATCCCTCTGCACCAGAGATCCCCAAAGTCTCTCCCCATCTAGATAATAAGTTGCCTTTCCAGAGGGAAAGAGAGAGAGTGACAGAGCAAAAGAGAGAGAGTGAGAGAGACAGAGCGAAAGAGAGAGCGACAGAGCAAGAGAGACAGAGCGAAAGACAGAGCGAAAGAGAGAGAGAGAGACAGAGCAAAAGGCAGAGAGCGAGACAGAGCGAAAGAGAGAGAGAGAGACAGAGCGAAAGAGAGAGAGAGAGACAGAGCAAAAGACAGAGAGCGAAACAGAGCGAAAGAGAAAGAGAGACAGAGCGAAAGAGCGAGAGAGAGACAGAGCAAAAGAGAGAGACAGAGCAAAAGAGAGAGACAGAGCAAAAGAGAGAGACAGAGCAAAAGAGAGAGACAGAGCGAAAGAGAGAGCGAGACAGAGCGAAAGAGAGAGCGAAAGAGAGAGATAGAGCGAAAGAGAGAGATAGAGCGAAAGAGAGAGATAGAGCGAAAGAGAGAGAGAGACAGAGCGAAAGAGAGAGAGAGACAGAGCGAATGAGAGACAGAGAGACAGAGCGAAAGAGAGAGAGAGACAGAGTGAAAGAGAGAGCAAGACAGAGCGAATGAGAGACAGAGCGAAAGAGAGAGAGAGACAGAGTGAAAGAGAGAGCAAGACAGAGCGAATGAGAGAGAGAGACAGAGCGAAAGAGAGAGAGAGAGAGAGACAGAGCGGAAGAGAGAGAGAGAGAGAGACAGAGCAAAAGAGAGAGAGAGAGACAGAGAGTGAGACAGAACGAAAGAGAGAGCAAGACAGAGCGAAAGAGAGAGAGAGAGAGAGAGAGAGAGCGAAAGAGAGAGAGAGAGAGCGAAAGAGAGAGAGAGAGACAGAGCGAATGAGAGAGACAGGGCGAGAGTGGGAGCGAGAGAGACACAGAATGGGAGAGATAGAGATAAGTCAACAGAGAGAGAGAGAGAGGGTGACACAGAGCGAGAGAGACAGAGCGAGAGAGACAAAAACAGAGGGAAAGAGACAGAGCGAAAGAGAGAGGCAGAGCGAGAGAGACACAGAGCGAGAGCGAGCACGACAGAGAGAGCAAGAGAGAGAGCACAGAAGTGTGAGGGGGACAGGCAGTCAGGGAGACACCAACATCTCCATTCACCTTCAGCACGAAATACAGAACCAGGAGACCATTCAGCACTCCCTCAGTACTGACCCTCTGACAGTGCAGCACTCCCTCAGTACTGACCCTCTGACAGTGCAGCACTCCCTCAGTACTGACCCTCTGACAGTGCAGCACTCCCTCAGTACTGACCCTCTGACAGTGCAG
Source organism: Scyliorhinus torazame (assembly GCF_047496885.1). Taxonomy (NCBI): domain Eukaryota; kingdom Metazoa; phylum Chordata; class Chondrichthyes; order Carcharhiniformes; family Scyliorhinidae; genus Scyliorhinus; species Scyliorhinus torazame. The sequence goes on from NC_092737.1 coordinate 34,898,321, forward strand.
CACTCCCTCAGTACTGACCCTCTGTCAGTGCAGCACTCCCTCAGTACTGACCCTCTGACAGTGACGCACTCCCTCAGTACTGACCCTCTGACAGTGCAGCACTCCCTCAGTACTGACCCTCTGTCAGTGCAGCACTCCCTCAGTACTGACCCTCTGACAGTGACGCACTCCCTCAGTACTGACCCTCTGACAGTGCGGCACTCCCTCAGTACTGACCCTCTGACAGTGCAGCACTCCCTCAGTACTGCCCCTCTGACAGTGCAGCGCTCCCTCAGTACTGACCCTCTGACAGTGCGGCACTCCCTCAGTACTGACCCTCCGACAGTGCAGCACTCCCTCAGTACTGACCCTCTGACTGTGCAGCACTCCCTCAGTACTGACCTTCTGACAGTGCAGCACTCCCTCAGTACTGACCCTCTGACAATGCGGCACTCCCTCAGTACTGTCCCTCTGACAGAACAGCACTCCCTCAGTACTGACCCGCTGACAGTGCGGCACTCCCTCAGTACTGACCCGCTGACAGTGCGGCACTCCCTCAGTACTGACTCTCTGACAGTGCAGCACTCCCTCAGTACTGACCCGCTGACAGTGCGGCACTCCCTCAGTACTGACCCGCTGACAGTGCGGCACTCCCTCAGTACTGACTCTCTGACAGTGCAGCACTCCCTCAGTACTGACCCTCTGACAGTGCAGCACTCCCTCAGTACTGACCCTCTGACAGTGCTGCACTCCCTCAGTACTGACCCTCCGACAGTGCGGCACTCCCTCAGTGCTGACCCTCTGACAGTGCGGCACTCCCACAGTACTGACCCTCTGACAGTGCGGCACTCCCTCAGTACTGACCCTCTGACAGTGCGGCACTCCCTCAGTACTGACCCTCTGACAGTGCAGCACTCCCTCAGTACTGACCCTCTGACAGTGCGGCACTCCCTCAGTACTGACCCTCTGACATTGCAGCACTCCCTCAGTACTGACCCTCTGACAGTGCGGCACTCCCTCAGTACTGACCCTCTGACAGTGCGACGCTCCCTCAGTACTGACCCTCTGACAGTGCGGCACTCCCTCAGTACTGACCATCTGACAGTGCGGCGCTCCCTCAGTACTGACCCTCTGACAGTGCGGCACTCCCTCAGTACTGACCCTCTGACAGTGCAGCGCTCCCTCAGTACTGACCCTCTGACAGTGCAGCACTCCCTCAGTACTGACCTTCTGACAGTGCAGCATTCCCTCAGTACTGACCCTCTGACAGTGCGGCACTCCCTCAGTACTGTCCCTCTGACCGAGCGGCACTCCCTCAGTACTGACCCGCTGACAGTGCGGCACTCCCTCAGTACTGACCCTCTGACAGTGCAGCACTCCCTCAGTACTGACCCTTTGACAGTGCGGCACTCCCTCAGTACTGACCCACTGACAGTGCAGCACTCCCTCAGTACTGACCCTCTGACAGTGCGGCGCTCCCTCAGTACTGTCCCTCTGACAGAGCGGCACTCCCTCAGTACTGACCCGCTGACAGTGCGGCACTCCCTCAGTACTGACCCTCTGACAGTGCGGCGCTCCCTCAGTACTGACCCTCTGACAGTCCGGCACTCCCTCAGTACTGACCCTCTGACAGTGCGGCACTCCCTCAGTACTGACCCTCTGACAGTGCGGCGCTCCCTCAGTACTGACCCTCTGACTGTCCGGCACTCCCTCAGTACTGACCCTCTGACAGTGCGGCACTCCCTCAGTACTGACCCTCTGACAGTGCGGCGCTCCCTCAGTACCGACCCACTGACAGTGCGACACTCTCTCCGTACTGACCCTCTGACAGAGCGGCACTCCCTCAGTACTGACCCTCTGACAGTGCGGCACTCCCTCAGTACTGACCCTCTGACAGTGCGGCACTCCCTCAGTACTGACCCTCTGACAGTGCAGCGCTCCCTCAGTACCGACCCACTGACAGTGCGACACTCTCTCCGTACTGACCCTCTGACAGAGCGGCACTCCCTCAGTACTGACCCTCTGACAGTGCAGCACTCCCTCAGTACTGACCCTTTGACAGTGCGGCACTCCCTCAGTACTGACCCTCTGACAGTGCGGCACTCCCTCAGTACTGACCCTCTAACAGTGTGGCACTCCCTCAGTACTGACCCTCTGACAGTGCAGCACTCTCTCTGTACTGACCCTCTGACAGTGCAGCACTCCCTCAGTACTGACCCTCTGACAGTGCGGCACTCCCTCAGTACTGACCCTCTGACAGTGCGGCGCTCCCTCAGTACCGACCCACTGACAGTGCGACACTCTCTCCGTACTGACCCTCTGACAGGGCGGCACTCCCTCAGTACTGACCCTCTGACAGTGCGGCACTCCCTCAGTACTGACCCTCTGACAGTGCAGCACTCCCTCAGTACTGACCCTCTGACAGTGCGGCACTCCCTCAGTACTGACCCTCTAACAGTGTGGCACTCCCTCAGTACTGACCCTCTGACAGTGCAGCACTCTCTCTGTACTGACCCTCTGACAGTGCAGCACTCCCTCAGTACTGACCCTCTGACAGTGCGGCACTCCCTCAGTACTGACCCTCTGACAGTGCAGCACTCCCTCAGTACTGACCCTCTGACAGTGCGGCACTACCTCAGTACTGACCCTCTGACAGTGCGGCGCTCCCTCAGTACCGACCCACTGACAGTGCGACACTCTCTCCGTACTGACCCTCTGACAGTGCGGCACTCCCTCAGTACTGACCCTCTGACAGTGCAGCACTCCCTCAGTACTGACCCTCTGACAGCGCAGCACTCCCTCAGTACTGACCCTCTGACAGTGCGGCACTCCCTCAGTACTGACCCTCTGCCAGTGCGGCACTCCCTCAGTACTGACCCTCTGACAGTGCGGCACTCCCTCAGTACTGACCCTCTGACAGTGCGGCACTCCCTCAGTACTGACCCTCTGACAGTGCGTTACTCCCTCAGTACTGACCCTCTGACAGTGCGACACTCTCTCTGTACTGACCCTCTGACAGCGCGGCACTCCCTCAGTACTGACCCTCTGACAGTGCGACACTCTCTCTGTACTGACCCTCTGACAGTGCAGCACTCCCTCAGTACTGACCCTCTGACAGTGTGGCGCTCCCTCAGTACTGACCCTCTGACAGTGCGGCACTCCCTCAGTACTGACCCTCTGACAGTGCGGCGCTCCCTCAGTACCGACCCACTGACAGTGCGACACTCTCTCCGTACTGACCCTCTGACAGTGCGGCACGCCCTCAGTACTGACCCTCTGACAGTGCAGCACTCCATCATGTACTGACCCTCTGATAGTGCGACACTCTCTCTGTACTGACCCTCTGACAGTGCGGCGCTCCCTCAGTACTGTCCCTGTGACAGAGCGGCACTCCCTCAGTACTGACCCGCTGACAGTGCGGCACTCCCTCAGTACTGACCCTCTGACAGTGCGGCGCTCCCTCAGTACTGACCCTCTGACAGTCCGGCACTCCCTCAGTACTGACCCTCTGACAGTGCGGCACTCCCTCAGTACTGACCCTCTGACAGTGCGGCGCTCCCTCAGTACTGACCCTCTGACAGTCCGGCACTCCCTCAGTACTGACCCTCTGACAGTGCGGCACTCCCTCAGTACTGACCCTCTGACAGTGCGGCGCTCCCTCAGTACCGACCCACTGACAGTGCGACACTCTCTCCGTACTGACCCTCTGACAGAGCGGCACTCCCTCAGTACTGACCCTCTGACAGTGCGGCACTCCCTCAGTACTGACCGTCTGACAGTGCGGCACTCCCTCAGTACTGACCCTCTGACAGTGCAGCGCTCCCTCAGTACCGACCCACTGACAGTGCGACACTCTCTCCGTACTGACCCTCTGACAGAGCGGCACTCCCTCAGTCCTGACCCTCTGACAGTGCAGCACTCCATCATGTACTGACCCTCTGATAGTGCGACACTCTCTCTGTACTGACCCTCTGACAGTGCGGCGCTCCCTCAGTACTGTCCCTGTGACAGAGCGGCACTCCCTCAGTACTGACCCGCTGACAGTGCGGCACTCCCTCAGTACTGACCCTCTGACAGTGCGGCGCTCCCTCAGTACTGACCCTCTGACAGTCCGGCACTCCCTCAGTACTGACCCTCTGACAGTGCGGCACTCCCTCAGTACTGACCCTCTGACAGTGCGGCGCTCCCTCAGTACTGACCCTCTGACAGTCCGGCACTCCCTCAGTGCTGACCCTCTGACAGTGCGGCACTCCCTCAGTACTGACCCTCTGACAGTGCGGCACTCCCTCAGTACTGACCCTCTGACAGTGCGGCACTCCCTCAGTACTGACCCTCTGACAGTGCAGCACTCCCTCAGTACTGACCCTCTGACAGTGCGGCACTCCCTCAGTACTGACCCTCTGACATTGCAGCACTCCCTCAGTACTGACCCTCTGACAGTGCGGCACTCCCTCAGTACTGACCCTCTGACAGTGCGACGCTCCCTCAGTACTGACCCTCTGACAGTGCGGCACTCCCTCAGTACTGACCATCTGACAGTGCGGCGCTCCCTCAGTACTGACCCTCTGACAGTGCGGCACTCCCTCAGTACTGACCCTCTGACAGTGCAGCGCTCCCTCAGTACTGACCCTCTGACAGTGCAGCACTCCCTCAGTACTGACCTTCTGACAGTGCAGCATTCCCTCAGTACTGACCCTCTGACAGTGCGGCACTCCCTCAGTACTGTCCCTCTGACCGAGCGGCACTCCCTCAGTACTGACCCGCTGACAGTGCGGCACTCCCTCAGTACTGACCCTCTGACAGTGCAGCACTCCCTCAGTACTGACCCTTTGACAGTGCGGCACTCCCTCAGTACTGACCCACTGACAGTGCAGCACTCCCTCAGTACTGACCCTCTGACAGTGCGGCGCTCCCTCAGTACTGTCCCTCTGACAGAGCGGCACTCCCTCAGTACTGACCCGCTGACAGTGCGGCACTCCCTCAGTACTGACCCTCTGACAGTGCGGCGCTCCCTCAGTACTGACCCTCTGACAGTCCGGCACTCCCTCAGTACTGACCCTCTGACAGTGCGGCACTCCCTCAGTACTGACCCTCTGACAGTGCGGCGCTCCCTCAGTACTGACCCTCTGACTGTCCGGCACTCCCTCAGTACTGACCCTCTGACAGTGCGGCACTCCCTCAGTACTGACCCTCTGACAGTGCGGCGCTCCCTCAGTACCGACCCACTGACAGTGCGACACTCTCTCCGTACTGACCCTCTGACAGAGCGGCACTCCCTCAGTACTGACCCTCTGACAGTGCGGCACTCCCTCAGTACTGACCCTCTGACAGTGCGGCACTCCCTCAGTACTGACCCTCTGACAGTGCAGCGCTCCCTCAGTACCGACCCACTGACAGTGCGACACTCTCTCCGTACTGACCCTCTGACAGAGCGGCACTCCCTCAGTACTGACCCTCTGACAGTGCAGCACTCCCTCAGTACTGACCCTTTGACAGTGCGGCACTCCCTCAGTACTGACCCTCTGACAGTGCGGCACTCCCTCAGTACTGACCCTCTAACAGTGTGGCACTCCCTCAGTACTGACCCTCTGACAGTGCAGCACTCTCTCTGTACTGACCCTCTGACAGTGCAGCACTCCCTCAGTACTGACCCTCTGACAGTGCGGCACTCCCTCAGTACTGACCCTCTGACAGTGCGGCGCTCCCTCAGTACCGACCCACTGACAGTGCGACACTCTCTCCGTACTGACCCTCTGACAGGGCGGCACTCCCTCAGTACTGACCCTCTGACAGTGCGGCACTCCCTCAGTACTGACCCTCTGACAGTGCAGCACTCCCTCAGTACTGACCCTCTGACAGTGCGGCACTCCCTCAGTACTGACCCTCTAACAGTGTGGCACTCCCTCAGTACTGACCCTCTGACAGTGCAGCACTCTCTCTGTACTGACCCTCTGACAGTGCAGCACTCCCTCAGTACTGACCCTCTGACAGTGCGGCACTCCCTCAGTACTGACCCTCTGACAGTGCAGCACTCCCTCAGTACTGACCCTCTGACAGTGCGGCACTACCTCAGTACTGACCCTCTGACAGTGCGGCGCTCCCTCAGTACCGACCCACTGACAGTGCGACACTCTCTCCGTACTGACCCTCTGACAGTGCGGCACTCCCTCAGTACTGACCCTCTGACAGTGCAGCACTCCCTCAGTACTGACCCTCTGACAGCGCAGCACTCCCTCAGTACTGACCCTCTGACAGTGCGGCACTCCCTCAGTACTGACCCTCTGCCAGTGCGGCACTCCCTCAGTACTGACCCTCTGACAGTGCGGCACTCCCTCAGTACTGACCCTCTGACAGTGCGGCACTCCCTCAGTACTGACCCTCTGACAGTGCGTTACTCCCTCAGTACTGACCCTCTGACAGTGCGACACTCTCTCTGTACTGACCCTCTGACAGCGCGGCACTCCCTCAGTACTGACCCTCTGACAGTGCGACACTCTCTCTGTACTGACCCTCTGACAGTGCAGCACTCCCTCAGTACTGACCCTCTGACAGTGTGGCGCTCCCTCAGTACTGACCCTCTGACAGTGCGGCACTCCCTCAGTACTGACCCTCTGACAGTGCGGCGCTCCCTCAGTACCGACCCACTGACAGTGCGACACTCTCTCCGTACTGACCCTCTGACAGTGCGGCACGCCCTCAGTACTGACCCTCTGACAGTGCAGCACTCCATCATGTACTGACCCTCTGATAGTGCGACACTCTCTCTGTACTGACCCTCTGACAGTGCGGCGCTCCCTCAGTACTGTCCCTGTGACAGAGCGGCACTCCCTCAGTACTGACCCGCTGACAGTGCGGCACTCCCTCAGTACTGACCCTCTGACAGTGCGGCGCTCCCTCAGTACTGACCCTCTGACAGTCCGGCACTCCCTCAGTACTGACCCTCTGACAGTGCGGCACTCCCTCAGTACTGACCCTCTGACAGTGCGGCGCTCCCTCAGTACTGACCCTCTGACAGTCCGGCACTCCCTCAGTACTGACCCTCTGACAGTGCGGCACTCCCTCAGTACTGACCCTCTGACAGTGCGGCGCTCCCTCAGTACCGACCCACTGACAGTGCGACACTCTCTCCGTACTGACCCTCTGACAGAGCGGCACTCCCTCAGTACTGACCCTCTGACAGTGCGGCACTCCCTCAGTACTGACCGTCTGACAGTGCGGCACTCCCTCAGTACTGACCCTCTGACAGTGCAGCGCTCCCTCAGTACCGACCCACTGACAGTGCGACACTCTCTCCGTACTGACCCTCTGACAGAGCGGCACTCCCTCAGTACTGACCCTCTGACAGTGCAGCACTCCCTCAGTACTGACCCTTTGACAGTGCGGCACTCCCTCAGTACTGACCCTCTGACAGTGTGGCACTCCCTCAGTACTGACCCTCTGACAGTGCAGCACTCTCTCTGTACTGACCCTCTGACAGTGCAGCACTCCCTCAGTACTGACCCTCTGACAGTGCGGCACTCCCTCAGTACTGACCCTCTGACAGTGCGGCGCTCCCTCAGTACCGACCCACTGACAGTGCGACACTCTGTCCGTACTGACCCTCTGACAGTGCGGCACTCCCTCAGTACTGACCCTCTGACAGTGCGGCACTCCCTCAGTACTGACCCTCTGACAGTGCAGCACTCCCTCAGTACTGACCCCCTGACAGTGCGGCACTCCCTCAGTACTTACCCTCTGACAGTGTGGCACTCCCTCAGTACTGACCCTCTGACAGTGCAGCACTCTCTCTGTACTGACCCTCTGACAGTGCAGCACTCCCTCAGTACTGACCCTCTGACAGTGCGGCACTCCCTCAGTACTGACCCTCTGACAGTGCAGCACTCCCTCAGTACTGACCCTCTGACAGTGCGGCACTCCCTCAGTACTGACCCTCTGACAGTGCGGCGCTCCCTCAGTACCGACCCACTGACAGTGCGACACTCTCTCCGTACTGACCCTCTGACAGTGCGGCACTCCCTCAGTACTGACCCTCTGACAGTGCAGCACTCCCTCAGTACTGACCCTCTGACAGCGCAGCACTCCCTCAGTACTGACCCTCTGACAGTGCCGCACTCCCTCAGTACTGACCCTCTGACAGTGCGGCACTCCCTCAGTACTGACCCTCTGACAGTGCGGCACTCCCTCAGTACTGACCCTCTGACAGTGCGGCACTCCCTCAGTACTGACCCTCTGACAGTGCGTTACTCCCTCAGTACTGACCCTCTGACAGTGCGACACTCTCTCTGTACTGACCCTCTGACAGCGCGGCACTCCCTCAGTACTGACCCTCTGACAGTGCGACACTCTCTCTGTACTGACCCTCTGACAGTGCAGCACTCCCTCAGTACTGACCCTCTGACAGTGTGGCGCTCCCTCAGTACTGACCCTCTGACAGTGCGGCACTCCCTCAGTACTGACCCTCTGACAGCGCAGCACTCCCTCAGTACTGACCCTCTGACAGTGCGGCACTCCCTCAGTACTGACCCACTGACAGTGCGGCACTCCCTCAGTACTGTCCCTCTGACAGTGCGTTACTCCCTCAGTACTGACCCTCTGACAGTGCGACACTCTCTCTGTACTGACCCTCTGACAGCGCGGCACTCCCTCAGTACTGACCCTCTGACAGTGCGACACTCTCTCTGTACTGACCCTCTGACAGTGCAGCACTCCCTCAGTACTGACCCTCTGACAGTGTGGCGCTCCCTCAGTACTGACCCTCTGACAGTGCGGCACTCCCTCAGTACTGACCCTCTGACAGTGCGGCGCTCCCTCAGTACCGACCCACTGACAGTGCGACACTCTCTCCGTACTGACCCCCTGACAGTGCGGCACGCCCTCAGTACTGACCCTCTGACAGTGCAGCACTCCCTCAGTACTGACCCTCTGTCAGTGCTGCACTCCCTCAGTACTGACCCTCTGACAGTGTGGCACTCCCTCAGTACTGACCCGCTGACAGTGCAGCACTCCCTCAGTACTGACCCTCTGACAGTGCGGCACGCCCTCAGTACTGACCCTCTGACAGTGCGGCACTCCCACAGTACTGACCCTCTGACAGTGCAGCACTCCCTCAGTACTGACCCTCTGACAGTGCGGCACTCCCTCAGTACTGACCCTCTGACAGTGCGGCACTCCCTCAGTACTGACCCTCTGACAGTGCGGCACTCCCTCAGTACTGACCCTCTGACAGTGCGGCACTCCCTCAGTACTGACCCTCTGACAGTGCGGCACTCCCTCAGTACTGACCCTCTGACAGTGCGGCACTCCCTCAGTACTGACCCACTGACAGTGCGGCACTCCCTCAGTACTGTCCCTCTGACAGTGCGTTACTCCCTCAGTACTGACCCTCTGACAGTGTGGCACTCCCTCAGTACTGACCCTCTGACAGTGCGGCACTCCCTCAGTACTGACCCTCTGACAGTGCGGCACTCCCTCAGTACTGACCCTCTGACAGTGTGGCACTCCCTCAGTACTGACCCTCTGACAGTGCGGCACTCCCTCAGTACTGACCCTCTGACAGTGCGGCACTCCCTCAGTACTGACCCTCTGACAGTGCGGCACGCCCTCAGTACTGACCCTCTGACAGTGCGGCACTCCCACAGTACTGACCCTCTGACAGTGCAGCACTCCCTCAGTACTGACCCTCTGACAGTGCGGCACTCCCTCAGTACTGACCCTCTGACAGTGCGGCACTCCCTCAGTACTGACCCTCTGACAGTGCGGCACTCCCTCAGTACTGACCCTCTGACAGTGCGGCACTCGCTCAGTACTGACCCTCTGACAGTGCGGCACTCCCTCAGTACTGACCCTGACCTACTGAAGGTAGGCAAGAGGCTGCTGTAGCAGCAGGGGGCAGCAGGGGACACCCCCCCCCCCCCCGGCTCCTCCAGACTCTCTGCCATCTGGTGTTGGGTACGGGGGAGTGGTAGAGACCTGGCCTCTGTCGCTTTGGCAGTGACAATTAGCCCGTCGTGGCGGAAACGGTGGTCGATGCCAGGAAACCGAGGGCAGGCAGCGTTATTAAGAATGACGGAACCCTCCCTGAGGGAGAGGCCAGCGGCAAACAGAGAGGTCGCTCGGAGGTCACGGGTTTGACAAGCTGGCGTTGTGGTCAGGCTGATGCGCGGAGCCCCACGTGTGGAAATGAGCCAACAGGGCCCAATCTCCTGATCGCCGTGTGGGTGCCTCAAAGAAATGGAGCACCAGCCCCCTCCCTTACGTCCCACCTCCTCTCACCCAGCATCCAAGTCCAAATAGGCCGGATCCTCAGGTCAGCTGGAGGGCAATTGCCACATCTAGTGTTTGTAGGGTTTTTTAAAATAATATTTTATTGAGGTCTTTGAAAAAATTTTATAACAGTGACATAAACAATGATATCCACATGGTAAAATAAACATTTCCCCCCCACCCAGCCCAATCTTCACCCACCTCAACCATACAACAACAATCCGCTTCCCCCCCTCCCTCCCTTGGAATACTTAGTGTCTGTCGGTTGACCGTCTGCTGTAACAATCTTTATTAGTGTCACAAGTAGTCTCACATTAACACTGCAATGAAGTTACTGTGAAAATCTCCTAGTCGCCACACTCCGGCGCCTGTTCGGGTACACAGAGGGAGAATTCAGAATGGCCAATTCACCCAACATTCACCTTTCGGGACTTGTGGGAGGGAACCGGAGCACCCGGAGGAAACCCACGCAGACACGGGGAGAACGTGCAGACTCCGCACAGACAGTGACCCAAGCCGGGAATCGAACCCGGGACCCTGACTCTGTGAAGCGACAGTGCTAACCACTGTGCCGCCCTATAAAATTCCAGGCTCCTTCTCTCAGGCAGATCAGGTTACGAGGGCCAGGGAGATTCCAGCATTAAATGACTGCGTTTTAGAACAGAGAACCGTACAGCACAGAACAGGCCCTTCGGCCCTCGATGTTGTGCCGAGCTTTGTCCGAAACCAAAATCAAGCTATCCCACTCCCTGTCATTCTGGTGTGCCCCATGTGCCTATCCAATAACCGCTTGAAAGTTCCTAAAGTGTCCGACTCCACTATCACAGCAGGCAGTCCATTCCACACCCTAACCACTCTCTGAGTAAAGAACCTACCTCGGACATCCCTCCTATATCTCCCACCCTGAACCTTATAGTTATGCCCCCTTGTAACAGCTACATCCACCCGAGGGAATAGTCTCTGAACGTCCACTCTATCTATCCCCCTCATCATCTTATAAACCTCTATTAAGTCGCCTCTCATCCTCCTCCGCTCCAATGAGAAAAGCCCTAGCTCCCTCAACCTTTCCTCATAAGACTTACCCTCCAATCCAGGCAGCATCCTGGTAAATCTCCTTTGCACCCTTTCCAATGCTTCCACATCCTTCCTATAATGAGGTGACCAGAACTGCACACAATACTCCAAATGTGGTCTCACCAGGGTCCTATACAGTTGCAGCATAACCCCACGGCTCTTAAACTCAAGCCCCCTGTTAATAAACGCTAACACACTATAGGCCTTCTTCACGGCTCTATCCACTTGAGTGGCAACCTTCAGAGATCTGTGGACATGAACCCCAAGATCTCTCTGTTCCTCCACATTCCTCAGAACCCGGCCGTTGAGCCTGTAATCCACATTTTGGGCAAGGTTGTCACCTTGCAGTGTGGCTAGGGCGTGTGACTTTCGTCAGGCTCGCTTCAAAGTGGGATGGAATGTCAGTGCCTCACTGCTCTCTGCCCGCTAAAGCAGAGCTGCCGCTTGTCCGATCGCTGCCCCGTGGGAGCTTGCTGTGCACAAACTGACTCGCCACATTTTCCTCAGGTCTCTTTTTTAAAAGGTTTGAGAGAAAAAAAAAAGCAGAAATTTAGAGTACCCAATTCATTTTTTTCCCAATTAAGGGGCAGTTTAGCGTGGCCAATCCCCCTCCCCTGCACATCTTTGGGTTGTGGGGGCGAAACCCACGCAGACACGGGGAGGATGTGCAAACTCCACACGGACAGTGACCCAGAGCCGGGATCGAACCTGGGACCTCGGCGCCGTGAGGCAGCAGGGCTAACCACTGCGCCCAGGGAGACCCGGCTCCCCCGGGACAGGCGGGGGGGAGAATTGTCGACAAGGAAATCCCCCCCCACCTCCCCATGCGTTGGTGTCTAAAAGGCAAAGAACGTCCTGGAGTGGGGAGAGAGCAGGGGGGAGACACAGCTGCAGAAAGGTCAGCTCCTGCCTGCCAAACAGCCCAGGTGTTGACGGTGAGCGAGAGCTGAGGAATGCTGCCTGACAGGCCCTCCCTCCACTCCCCGTCAAGCATGGTTCAACGGCTAGCACACGTTCACCTCTGATCCACTAAAGCCAGGGTGCCAAGGTGTTGGGAAAAGGGGATTCACCGGGATGAAATTTCAACCGAAAGCACTGGAAATTGTCATAATAGCCACTCATGTATATAATGAGATGCAGACAGGCAGTGATTGACACACAGGATAACCAATGAACACACACCACACAGAACAACCAATCACCAGACAGGACACCACCACTATAAAGCACACAGGGCATTAAGACTCTCCCTCTCGCTACAGGACACAGTGACTGAGATAGTCAGAGTGCCCAAGCCAGTGAGCACCATCACCACGAGGTAGAGAGTTAGTCTGGACAAGCCAGTAGGAGGTTCTCAGTTAGATTGATAGAGTGTCCACCCACAGCAGACTATGTACAGCAATCAGTTCAATAAAACCGCGTTGGACCAGCTCCTGTGTCAGAAGCCTGTTTCTAGCTTCACTGCATCGAGTTGCAGTCAACGTTGAACCAACTCACTTCACACATCATGGTACCAGAGTGATATTAATCCTAACGAACCTACCTCGAGTGCATCTGCAACGCCCAGCAAGCAGCCACCCAGCGGCATGGAAAGGATCCAGCCTCCTTCGCAACTCCGGATCTCCGGCAACCTCGGCGCCAACTGAAAAGTCTTCAAACAGAAGTTCCTCCTGTACCAGATGATCACGTCGTCCACATAGACTCGCACCCCCTCGATGCCCTCCATCATTTGCTCCATTATGCGATGATATTGAAAGTCAAAGAGATCTAGGAGTACAGGTCCACAGGTCACTGAAAGTGGCAACACAGGTGGAGAAGGTAGTCAAGAAGGCATACGGCATGCTTGCCTTCATTGGCCGGGGCATTGAGTATAAGAATTGGCAAGTCATGTTGCAGCTGTATAGAACCTTAGTTAGGCCACACTTGGAGTATAGTGTTCAATTCTGGTCGCCACACTACCAGAAGGATGTGGAGGCTTTAGAGAGGGTGCAGAAGAGATTTACCAGAATGTTGCCTGGTATGGAGGGCATTAGCTATGAGGAGTGGTTGAATAAACTCGGTTTGTTCTCACTGGAACGAAGGAGGTTGAGGGGAGACCAGATAGAGGTATACAAAATTATGAGGGGCATAGACAGAGTGGATAGTCAGAGGCTTTTCCCCAGGGTAGAGGGGTCAATTACTAGGGGGCATAGGTTTAAGGTGAGAGGGGCAAGGTTTAGAGTAGATGTACGAGGCAAGTTTTTTACACAGAGGGTAGTGGGTGCCTGGAACTCACTGCCGGAGGAGGTGGTGGAAGCAGGGACGATAGTGACATTTAAGGGGCATCTTGACAAATACATGAATAGGATGGGAATAGAGGGATACGGACCCAGGAAGCGTAGAAGATTGTAGTTTAGTCGGGCAGCATGGTCGGCGCGGGCTTGGAGGGCCGAAGGGCCTGTTCCTGTGCTGTACATTTCTTTGTTCTTTGTTCGTCTACACACCGGGTAAGGAGCTGATCGTCGCGGATGCCCTATCCCGATCCATCACCATGCCGTGTGAACCGGGCGACTTCATTCGCCACATCGAGGCACAGGTGCAGTTGTGCGCCAGCATCCTCCCAGCCACTGATGAACGAGTTGTCCAGATACGCAAAGAAACTGCCAAAGATCCTCTACTGCAGCGCGTGATGCAACACCTCGCCCATGGCTGGCAAAAGGGGCAGTGCACCCAGTTCTTCAACGTTAAGGACGAGTTAACGGTTGTCGAGGGGATCCTTCTGAAACTAGATAGAATCGTCATTCCCCAAAGCATGCAAGCCATGGTGCTCGGACAGATCCACGAGGTTCACCTTGGAGTCGAGAAATGTCGACGCAGAGCTCGGCAGGCAGTCTACTGGCCTGGCATCAGCCAGGACATTGCCAACACTGTCCTCAACTGCACAACATGCCAGAAATTCCAACCATCCCAGCCCAAGGAAACACGGCAACAGCACGAGATCGTGACTTCTCCGTGGTGCAAGGTGGAGATAGACCTCTTTCACGCAAATGGGCGTGATTACGTGCTCTTGGTCGACTACTTCTCCAGCTACCCGGAAGTGGTGAAACTGTGGGACCTCACGTCCAAGTCAGTGATAAAGCCTGCAAAGAGACATTTGCCAGGCACGGCATACCACTCACAGTAATGAGTGACAACGGCCCTTGTTTCTACAGCCAAGAGTGGTCCGACTTTGCACGATCCTACCACTTCAGTCACGTCACATCCAGTCCCCATTACCCGCAATCAAACAGAAAGGCCGAGAAGGGGGTCCATATTGTCAAGCGGTTGCTGTGCAAGGCTGCAGACTCAGCCTCGGACTTCACCCTGGCGCTGTTGGCATACAGGGCAACCCCTCTGTCGACTGGTTTGTCTCCGGCGCAGCTGCTCATGAACCGCAACCTGAGGACGACTGTTGCAGCCATCCATGTTCCAGACCTTGACCGCCTCACGGTGTTGCAGAAAGTGCAGCGATCCGGGGACCAGCAGAAGATCACGTATAGATGTTGTTCGCGTCCAGTTGCCTGGGGGAGGCTGGTCAGCCCCAAATATTGTTGTCAGGCAGGCTGCCCCCAGGTCCTTCGTTGTCCAAATGGCTGATGGCTCCATTCTACGGCGCAACAGGAGGGCGCTGCGCAAAGTTCCCTGCCCATCAGCTGGCCACACTTCTCCGCATGTCACCATGCCTCCTCCGGACATCTCGCTCCACGTGGCCACCGACATGGCAGCAATCCCGCCTGTCCCCCCCCTCCACCTCTGAGGTGATCGACAAGAATATGTCGCCCGCCACAAAGACTGAATCTATAGACTTAAATCTTGTAAATTGTGTTCAGTTTGCTCTGTATCTGCAAGATAGACACCTTGACATGTACATATGTTCATTCACTCACCACTTGTACATAGTCATAAGAACATAAGAACTAGGAGCAGGAGTAGGCCATCTGGCCCCTCGAGCCTGCTCCGCCATTTAATGAGATCATGGCTGATCTTTGTGGACTCAGCTCCACTCTCCGGCCCGAACACCATATCCCCGAATCCCTTTATTCTTTAGGAAGGTATCTATCTTTTTCTTAAAAACGTTTAAAGAAGGAGCCTCAACTGCTTCACTGGGCAAGGAATTCCAGAGATTCACAACCCTTTGGGTGAAGAAGTTCCTCCTCAACTCCGTCCTAAATCTACTTCCCCTTATTTTGAGGCTATGTCCCCTAGTTCTGCTTTCACCCGCCAGTGGAAACAACCTGCCCGCATCTATCCTATCTATTCCCTTCATAATCTTATATGTTTTTATAAGATCCCCCCGCATCCTTCTAAACTCCAATGAGTACAGTCCCAGTCTACTCAACCTCTCGTCGTAATCTAATCCCCTCAACTCTGGGATCAACCTAGTGAATCTCCTCTGCACTCCCTCCAGTGCCAATATGTCCTTTCTCAGGTAAGGAGACCAAAACTGAACACAATACTCCAGGTGTGGCCTCACTAACACCCTATACAATTGCAGCATAGCCTCCCTAGTCTTGAACTCCATCCCTCTAGCAATGAAAGACAAAACTCGATTAGCCTTCTTAATCACCTGTTGCACCTGCACACCAACTTTTTGCGACTTGTGCACCAGCACACCCAGATCCCTCTGCACAGCAGCATGTTTTAACATCTTACCGTTTAAATAATAATCCATTCTGCTGTTATTCCTCCCAAAATGGATAGCCTCACACTTGGCAACATTGAATTCCATCTGCCAGACCCTAGCCCATTCACCTAACCTATCCAAATCCTTCTGCAGACTTCCGGTATCCTCTGCACTTTTTGCTTTACCACTCATCTTAGTGTCGTCTGCAAACTTTGACACATTGCACTTAGTCCCCAACTCCAAATCGTCTATGTAAATTGTGAACAACTGCGGGCCCAACACTGATCCTTGAGGGACCCCACTAGTTACAGGTTGCCAACCAGAGAAACACCCATTTATCCCCACTCTCTGCTTTCTGTTAGTTAACCAATCCTCTACCCATGCTACCACTTTACCCTCAATGCCATGCATCTTTAGTTTATGCAGCAACCTTTTGTGTGGCACCTTGTCATGCATGTATATATGGCCGGGGCTGTTTATCACAGGGCTAAATCGCTGGCTTTGAAAGCAGACCAAGGCAGGCCAGCAGCACGGTTCAATTCCCGTAACAGCCTCCCCGAACAGGCGCCGGAATGTGGCGACTAGGGGCTTTTCACAGTAACTTCATTTGAAGCCTACTTGTGACAATAAGCGATTTTCATTTCATTTATATCGCCACGTTCCAAAATTTATTTTAAAAGGGGGAGATGTCATAATAGCCACTCATGTATATAATGAGATGCAGACAGGCAGTGATTGACACACAGGGTAACCAATGAACACACACCACACAGAACAACCAATCACCAGACAGGACACCACCACTATAAAGCGCACAGGGCAGTAAGACTCTCCCTCTCGCTACAGGACACAGTGACTGAGATAGTCAGAGTGCACAAGCCAGTGAGCACCATCACCACGAGGTAGAGAGTTAGTCTGGACAAGCCAGTAGGAGGTTATCAGTTAGACTGATAGAGTGTCCACCCACAGCAGACTATGTACAGCAATCAGTTCAGTAAAACAGCGTTGGACCAGCTCCTGTGTCAGAAGCCTGTTTCTAGCTTCACTGCATCGAGTTGCAGTCAACGTTGAACCAACTCACTTCACACATCAGAAATATTTAGCAGGTCTAGTGGCAACTGTGCAGAGACAGAGAGAGAGAGACAGAGAGAGAGACACAGAGACAGACAGAGAGAGAGAGGGAGAGAGAGACAGAGAGAGACAGAGACAGAGAGAGAGAGAGAGGGAGAGAGAGAGGGAGAGAGAGAGGGAGAGAGAGAGACAGAGAGAGAGACAGAGAGGGAGACAGAGAGAGAGAGAGACAGAGAGAGAGACACAGAGACAGACAGAGAGAGAGAGGGAGAGAGAGACAGAGAGAGACAGAGACAGAGAGAGAGAGAGAGGGAGAGAGAGAGGGAGAGAGAGAGGGAGAGAGAGAGACAGAGAGAGAGAGACAGAGAGAGAGACAGAGAGGGAGACAGAGAGAGAGAGAGACAGAGAGAGAGACAGAGAGAGAGAGAGAGAGACAGAGAGAGAGAGACAGAGAGAGAGAGAGACAGAGAGAGAGAGAGACAGAGAGAGAGAGAGACAGAGAGAGAGAGAGACAGAGAGAGAGAGAGAGAGACAGAGAGAGAGAGAGAGAGACAGAGAGAGAGAGAGAGAGACAGAGAGAGAGACAGAGAGAGACAGAGAGAGAGAGAGAGGCAGAGAGAGACAGAGAGAGAGAGAGAGAGTAGCACTGCTGCCTCACGGCGCCGAGGACCCGGGTTCGAATCCCGGCTCTGGGTCACTGTCCGTGTGGAGTTTGCACATTCTCTCCGTGTCTGAGTGGGTCTCACCCCCACAACTCAAAGATGTGCAGGGGAGGGGGATTGCCGCGCTAAATTGCCCCTTCATTGGAAAAAATGAATTAGGTACTCAAAATTTATTTTAAAAAATAAACAAATAAATTAACTAATTTAGTTTCAAGTTATAAACCTGGTGCCTGTGATTACTGAGGAGCGATGGGGCCAGACTTGGGTAATATTTTATAACAATTATCGGTTAATTCACTTGTGTTCTGACTCCGGAGCGAGTGGGGCAGGATTTGACTATGCGCTGGCCCAGGGGGTCGTAACATGGGGGAAAGCCACTCTGTCAGGGGGTCAGTACCGAGGGAGAGTCGCTCTGTCAGAGGGTCAGTACCGAGGGAGAGCCATTCTGTCAGGGGGTCAGTACTGAGCGAGTGCCGCACTGTCAGAGGGTCAGTACTGAGGGAGTGCCGCACTGTCAGAGGGTCAGTACTGAGGGAGTGCTGCACTGTCAGAGGGTCAGTACTGAGGGCGTGCCGCACTGTCAGAGGGTCAGTACTGAGGGAGTGCTGCACTGTCAGAGGGTCAGTACCGAGGGAGAGCCACTCTGTCAGGGGGTCAGTACCGAGGGAGAGCCACTCTGTCAGGGGGTCAGTACCGAGGGAGAGCTGCTCTGTCAGAGGGTCAGTACTGAGAGAGCACTGCACTGTCAGAGGGTCAGTACCGAGGGAGAGCTGCTCTGTCAGGGGGTCAGTACCGAGGGAGAGCTGCTCTGTCAGGGGGTCAGTACCGAGGGAGTGCTGCACTGTCAGAGGGTCAGTACTGAGGGAGTGCTGCACTGTCAGAGGGTCAGTACCGAGGGAGTGCTGCACTGTCAGAGGGCCAGTACTGAGGGAGTGCTGCACTGTCAGAGGCTCAGTACCGAGGGAGTGCTGCACTGTCAGAGGGTCAGTACCGAGGGAGTGCTGCACTGTCAGAGGGTCAGTACTGAGGGAGTGCCGCACTGTCAGAGGGTCAGTACTGAGGGAGTGCCGCACTGTCAGAGGGTCAGTACTGAGGGAGTGCTGCACTGTCAGAGGGTCAGCACTGAGGGAGTGCCGCACTGTCAGAGGGTCAGTGCGGAGGGAGTGCTGCACTGTCAGAGGGTCAGTACTGAGGGAGTGCTGCACTGTCAGGGGGTCAGTACCGAGGGAGTGCCGCACTGTCAGGGGGGTCAGTACTGAGGGAGTGCCGCACTGTCAGGGGGGTCAGTACTGAGGGAGTGCCGCACTGTCAGAGGGTCAGTACTGAAGGAGTGCCGCACTGTCAGAGGGTCAGTACTGAGGGAGTGCTGCACTGTCAGAGGGTCAGCACTGAGGGAGTGCTGCACTGTCAGGGGGTCAGTACCGAGGGAGTGCCGCACTGTCAGGGGGGTCAGTACCGAGGGAGAGCCGCTCTGCCAGGGGGGTCAGTACCGAGGGAGAGCTGCTCTGCCCCGGGGGGGTCAGTACCGAGGGAGAGCTGCTCTGCCAGGGGGGTCAGCACTGAGGGAGAGCTGCTCTGCCGGGGGGGTCAGTACCGAGGGAGAGCTGCTCTGCCCCGGGGGGGTCAGTACCGAGGGAGAGCTGCTTTGCCCTGGGGGGGGTCAGTACCGAGGGAGAGCTGCTCTGCCCCGGGGGGGTCAGTACTGAGGGAGAGCTGCTCTGCCGGGGGGGTCAGTACCGAGGGAGAGCTGCTCTGCCCCGGGGGGGGGGGGCCGGTGGGGGGTCAGTACCGAGGGAGAGCTGCTCTGCCGGGGGGGGGTCAGTACCGAGGGAGAGCTGCTCTGCCCCGGGGGGGGGAGGAGGGGGGGGGGGGGGGGTCAGTACCGAAGGAGAGCTGCTCTCTGCCAGGGGGGTCAGTACCGAAGGAGAGCTGCTCTGCCGGGGGGGTCAGCACCGAGGGAGAGCTGCTCTGCCGGGGGGGGGGGGGGTCAGTACCGAGGGAGAGCTGCTCTGCCCCGGGGGGGTCAGTACCGAGGGAGAGCTGCTCTGCCCCGGGGGGGTCAGTACCGAGGGAGAGCTGCTCTGCCGGGGGGGTGGGGGGGGGGTCAGTACCGAGGGAGAGCTGCTCTGCCAGGGGGATCAGTACCGAGGGAGAGCTGCTCTGCCAGGGGGATCAGTACCGAGGGAGAGCTGCTCTGCCCCGGGGGGTCAGCGCTGAGCTACCGGGAGGGTCAGCGCCTAGGGAGTGCTGAGCTACCCGGAGGTCATCGCCGAGGGAGTGCTGAGCTACCGGGAGGGTCATCGCCGAGGGAGTGCTGAGCTACCGGGAGGGTCATCGCCGAGGGAGTGCTGAGCTACCGGGAGGGTCATCGCCGAGGGAGTGCTGAGCTACCGGGAGGGTCATCGCCGAGGGAGTGCTGAGCTACCGAGAGGGTCATAGTCGAGGGAGTGCTGAGCTACCGGGAGGGTCATCGCCGAGGGAGTGCTGAGCTACCGGGAGGGTCATCGCCGAGGGAGTGCTGAGCTACCGGGAGGGTCATCGCCGAGGGAGTGCTGAGCTACCGAGAGGGTCATCGCCGAGGGAGTGCTGAGCTACCGGGAGGGTCATCGCCGAGGGAGTGCTGAGCTATCGGGAGGGTCATCGCCGAGGGAGTGCTGAGCTACCGGGAGGGTCATCGCCGAGGGAGTGCTGAGCTACCGGGAGGGTCATCGCCGAGGGAGTGCTGAGCTACCGGGAGGGTCATCGCCGAGGGAGTGCTGAGCTACCGGGAGGGTCATCGCCGAGGGAGTGCTGAGCTACCGGGAGGGTCATCGCCGAGGGAGTGCTGAGCTACCGAGAGGGTCATCGCCGAGGGAGTGCTGAGCTACCGGGAGGGTTATCGCCGAGGGAGTGCTGAGCTACCGGGAGGGTCATCGCCGAGGGAGTGCTGAGCAACCGGGAGGGTCATAGTCGAGGGAGTGCTGAGCTACCGGGAGGGTCATCGCCGAGGGAGTGCTGAGCTACCGGGAGGGTCATCGCCGAGGGAGTGCTGAGCTACCGGGAGGGTCATCGCCGAGGGAGTGCTGAGCTACCGGGAGGGTCATCGCCGAGGGAGTGCTGAGCTACCGGGAGGGTCATCGCCGAGGGAGTGCTGAGCTACCGGGAGGGTCATCGCCGAGGGAGTGCTGAGCTGCTGGACTGCCTCCTAATTAGCTGATAGTTACTTTGACTTTTGAATAAAGATGCTGCATTGGAAGATTTCTGAGAATTTTCCAGAATTTAAGGATTCTTCGGAGATTACTACCGTCCACTATCCCTGGAGCTATTCTCTTTAATATCCTGGGGTTCAACCCATCTGGTCCAGGGGATTTATCCACCATTAGTTTCCCAGAATACTTTCTGTCTCGTGGCAGTTATTGTATTTATTTCCACAGTCTTTTGCCTCTTGAAAGTTTTAGAAAGTTATTAGTGTCTTCCATCGTGAAGACTGACGCAAAGTATTTGGAACAAAGAACAATACAGCACAGGAACAGGCCCTTCGGCCCTCCAAGCCTGTACCGGTCATGATACCAACCTTGGCCCAAACCCTCAGCACTTCCTTGTGCCGTGTCCCTCTATACCCGTCCTATCCATGTGTTTGTCAAGATGCCTTTTTGAACGCTGTTAATGTATCTGCTTCCACAACCTCCCCTGGCCACGCGTTCCAAACACTCACCACCCTCTGCGTAAAAAACCTGCCTCGCACATCTCCTCTAAACTTCGCCCCACGGACCTTAAACCTATGCCCCCTGGTGACTGACCCCTCCACCCTGGGAAAGAGTGCCTGCCCATCCACTCTATCCATGCCCCTCATAATCTTGTAGACCTCGATCAGGTCGCCCCTCAACCTCCGTCTTTCTAATGAAAACAGTCCGAGTCGATTCAGCCTCTCCGCACAGCTAACACCCTCCAGACCAGGCAACATCCTGGTAAACCTCCTCTGCACCCTCTCCAAAGCCGCCACATCCTTCTGGTAGTGTGGCGACCAGAATTGTGCGCAATATTCCAAGTGCGGCCTTACCGAGGTTCTATACAACTGCAGCCTGACTTGTCAGTTTGTATACTCGATGCCCCGTCCAATGAAGGCGAGCATTCAGTCTGCTTTCTTGACTACCTTGTCCACTTGCGTGGCCACCTTCAAAGATCTGTGTTTAACTATTTGTTTAACTCCTCCGTCATTTCCTGGTTCCCCATTATTATATCCCCAGTCTCATTCTCGAAGGAGCTTATGTTCACTTCGGCCTTTCTCTCCCTTTTAATATATTTAAAGAAACTCTTACTATCCATTTTTTTATCATATTGGATTTGGTACTGGGTAATGAACCAGGACAGGTGTTAGATTTGGAGGTAGGTGAGCACTTTGGTGATAGTGACCACAATTCGATTACGTTTACTTTAGTGATGGAAAAGGGATAGGTATATACCGCAGGGCAAGAGTTATATCTGGGGGAAAGGCAATTATGATGCGATGAGGCAAGACTTAAGATGCATCAGATGGAGAGGAAAACTGCAGGAGATGGGGAGCTTGTTCAAGGAACAGCTACTGCGTGTCCTTGATAAGTATGTACCTGTCAGGCAGGGAGGAAGTGGTCGAGCAAGGGAACCGTGCTAAACTTACTAAAGCAGTCGAAACACTTGTCAAGAGGAAGAAGGAGGCTTATGTAAAGATGAGACATGAAGGTTCAGTTAGGGCGCTCGAGAGTTACAAGTTAGCCAGGAAGGACCTAAAGAGAGAGCTAAGAAGAGCCAGGAGGGGACATGAGAAGTCTTTGGCAGGTAGGATCAAGGATAACCCTAAAGCTTTCTATAGATATGTCAGGAATGAAAGAATGACGAGGGCAAGAGTAGGGCCAGTCAAGGACAGTAGTGGGAAGTTGTGCTTGGAGTCCAAGGAGATAAGAGAGGTGCTAAATGAATATTTTTCGTCAGTATTCACACAGGAAAAAGACAATATTGTCGAGGAGAATACTGAGATTCAGGCTACTAGACTAGAAGGGCTTGAGGTTCATAAGGAGGAGGTGTTAGCAATTCTGGAAAACATGAAAATAGATAAGTCCCCTGGGCTGGATGGGATTTATACTAGGATTCTCTGGGAAGCTAGGGAGGAGATTGCCGAGCCTTTGGCTTTGATCTTTAAGTCATCGTTGTCTACAGGAATAGTGCCAGAAGACTGGAGGATAGCAAATGTTGTCCCCTTGTTCCAGAAGGGGAGTAGAGACAACCCCGGTAACTATAGACCAGTGAGCCTTACTTCTGTTGTGGGCAAAATCTTGGAAAGGTTTATAAGAGATAGGATGTATAATCATCTGGAAAGGAAGAATTTGATTAGAGATAGTCAACACGGTTTTGTGAAGGGTAGATCGTGCCTCACAAACCTTATTGAGTTCTTTGAGAAGGTGACCAAACAGGTGGATGAGGATAAAGCAGTTGATGTGGTGTATATGGATTTCAGTAAAGCGTTTGATAAGGTTCCCCACGGGAGGCTACTGCAGAAAATACGGAGGCATGGGATTCAGGGTGATTTAGCAGTTTGGATCAGAAATTGACTAGCTGGAAGAAGACAGAGGGTGGTGGTTGATGGGAAATGTTCAGACTGGAGTCCAGTTACTAGTGGTGTACCACAAGGATCTGTTTTGGGGCCACTGCTGTTTGTCATTTTTATAAGTGACCTGGAGGAGGGCTTAGAAGGATGGGTGAGTAAATTTGCAGATGACACTAAAGTCGGTGGAGTTGTGGACAGTGCGGAAGGATGTTACAAGTTACAGAGGGACATAGATAAGCTGCAGCGCTGGGCTGAGAGGTGGCAAATGGAGTTTAATGCAGAAAAGTGTGAGGTGATTCATTTTGGAAGGAATAACAGGAAGACAGAGTACTGGGCTAATGGTAAAATTCGTGGTAGTGTGGATGAGCAGAGAGATCTCGGTGTCCATGTACATAGATCCCTGAAAGTTGCCACCCAGGTTGAAAGGGTTGTTAAGGCGTACGGTGTGTTAGCTTTTATTGGTAGAGGGATTGAGTTTCGGAGCCATGAGGTCATGTTGCAGCTGTACAAAACTCTGGTGCGGCCGCATTTGGAGTATTGCGTGCAATTCTGGTCGCCGCATTATAGGAAGGATGTGGAAGCATTGGAAAGGGTGCAGAGGAGATTTACCAGAATGTTGCCTGGTATGGAGGGAAGATCTTATGAGGGAAGGCTGAGGGACTTGAGATTGTTTTCGTTAGAGAGAAGAAGGTTAAGAGGTGACTTAGGCATACAAGATGATCAGAGGATTGGATAGGGTGGACAGTGAGAGCCTTTTTCATCGGATGGTGATGTCTAGCATGAGGGGGCATAGCTTTAAATTGAGGGGAGATAGATATAGGACAGGTGTCAGAGGTAGGTTCTTTACTCAGAGAGTAGTAAGGGTGTGGAATGCCCTGCCTGCAACAGTAGTGGACTCGAGTCTGCACCGACCCACTTAAGCCCTCACTTCCCCCCTATCCCTGTAACACAATAACCCTGCCTAATCTTTTTGGTCACTAAGGACAATTTAGCATGACCAATCCACCTAATCTGCACATCTTTGGACTGTGGGAGGAAACGGGAGCACCCGGAGGAAACCCACGCAGACACGGGGAGAACGTGCAGACTCTGCACAGTCAGTGACCCAGCGGGGAATCGAACCTGGGACCCTGGAGCTGTGAGAATGCTGGCTGGACTGTTTTTTGATCTGCATGGGGAGAGGGATAGAGGCAGGAACGTGGAGCTCGAGACCGCAATCAGAACTGCCCTGATCATAGTGAGTGTTGAGTACCCAATTCATTTTTTCCAATTAAGGTGCAATTTAGCGCGGCCAATCCACCTACCCTGCACATCTTTGGGTTGTGGGGGTGAGACCCACTCAGACACGGAGAGAATGTGCAAACTCCACACGGACAGTGACCCAGAGCCGGGATTCGAACCCGGGTCCTCGGCGCCGTGAGGCAGCAGTGCTAACCACTGCACCACCGTGCTGCCCCTACTTCTGTTCCATCCAAACCATTCGGCCCATCGAGCATGCTCCACCATTGTGTTCGCCATCAACTCCAGTTTGCCACCACAGAAAGCATCCTATCAGGCTGCATCACAGCCTGGTATGGCAACTGCTCGGCCCAGGACCGCAAGAAACTTCAGAGAGTCGTGAACACCGCCCAGTCCATCACACGAACCTGCCTCCCATCCATTGACTCCATCTACACCTCCCGCTGCCTGGGGAAAGCGGGCAGCATCATCAAAGATCTCTCCCACCCGGCTTACTCACTCTACCAACTTCTTCCATCGGGCAGGAGATACAGAAGTCTGAGAACACGCACGAACAGACTCAAAAACAGCTTCTTCCCCACTGTTACCAGACTCCTAAATGACCCTCTTATGGACGGACCTCATTAACACTACACCCTGTATGCTTCACCCGATGCCGGTGTCTATGTAGTTACATTGTATATGTTGTGTTGCCCGATTATGTATTTTCTTTTATTCCCTTTTCTTCCCATGTACTTAATGATCTGTTGAGCTGCTCGCAGGAAAATACTTTTCACTGTACCTCGGTACACGTGACAATAAACAAATCCAATCCAATCCAATCTCCAAATCGCTTGATAAAGGTGCCCAGCAACGTAAGGCTGCGTGAGTGCGTGTGTGCCTGCGAGGCCGGCACAGGATATCAACAAAACTGGAAGACTAGAATACAGCGGTTTAACAGCAGTCGCATTAAAATAATTTTTTTCCAGTACCCAATTCATTTTTTCCAATTAATGGGCAGTTTAGCGTGGCCAATCCACCTCCCCTGCACATCTTTAGGTTGTGGGGGTGAGACCCACGCAGACACGGGGAGAATGTGCAAACTCCACACGGACAGTGACCCAGAGCCGGGATCGAACCTGGGACCTCGGCGCCGTGAGGCAGCAGTGCTAACCACTGTGCCACCTGTGCTGCCCCGCAGTCACATATTTTTCCTCCTGTTCCACATCGGGTGCAGGTTTGGGGTATGGGCAGCACACTCTGCTCGCGCTGGATTTACTGCAGGGTTGCAGAGACGCTGGGCTTTGCTGTGGTGTGGGGGGTCATACCAGCACTGGGGCGGGGCTGGGGCCACTCGCTGAGCGATACCCCACCTCCAGGTTCCATTACGCTCGGTCATCGTGGACCTGCCTCGGCTGTGTGGGCGGGGTGCGAACGCGGGTATGCCTGCACAGTCCTCCAGCTTCCTGCCCTTCTACAGGCCTTCCCGAACCCAGTGGAGGGGCAGAGGAGACGGGACAGTCACAGATGAGAACATTGGCGACAGCGGCTGCCAAAATTTAAAAAATATAAAGAAAATCTAACTTCACACCAAGCTCCGGAATTCCAGACCGAAACCATTCCTGCGACACTCTCAAAGAACAGTACAGCACAGGAACAGGCCCTTCGGCCCTCCAGGCCTACGCCGACCAGGAACAGGCCCTTCGGCCCTCCAGGCCTGTGCCGACCAGGAACAGGCCCTTCGGCCCTCCAGGCCTGTGCCGACCAGGAACAGGCCCTTCGGCCCCCCAGGCCCGTGCCGACCAGGAACAGGCCCTTCGGCCCTCCAGGCCCGTGCCGACCAGGAACAGGCCCTTCGGCCCTCCAGGCCTGCGCCGACCAGGAACAGGCCCTTCGGCCCTCCAAGCCTGCACCGACCAGGAACAGGCCCTTCGGCCCTCCAAGCCTGCGCCGACCAGGAACAGGCCCTTCGGCCCTCCAGGCCTGCGCCGACCAGGAACAGGCCCTTCGGCCCTCCAAGCCTGCGCCGACCAGGAACAGGCCCTTCGGCCCTCCAGGCCTGCGCCGACCAGGAACAGGCCCTTCGGCCCTCCAAGCCTGCGCCGACCAGGAACAGGCCCTTCGGCCCTCCAGGCCTGCGCCGACCAGAAACAGGATCTTCGGCCCCCCGGGCCTGCGCCGACCATGCTGCCCGTCTAACCTCAAAGCTTCTACACTTCCGGGGTCCGTATCCATCTATTCCCATCCTACAATGGACAACGGGAATACAAGATAGGCTTCAAAATTGGGCGGAGAAACTGCAGATGGAATTTAACCCGGACAAATGCGAGGTGATGCATTTTGGTGGATCCAATTCAGCTGGGAGCTATAAAATAAATGTCAGAACCATCAGGAGCAGAGAGACACAGAGAGATCTGGGCGTGCAGGTCCACAGATCCTTAACAGTGGCAGCACAGGTGGAACTGGTGGTAAAGAAAGCGTACGGCATGCTTGCCCTCATAGGACGGGACATCGAGTATAAAAGCTCGAAAATTATGTTAGTTATATAGAACATTGGTTCGGCCACATTTGGAATACTGTGTCCAACTCTGGTCACCGCACTACCAGAAGGACGTGGAGGCTTTGGAGAGAGGACAGAAAAGGTTTACCAGGATGTTGCCTGGTATGGAGGGTATTAGCTATGAGGAGAGATTGAATGAACTGCGATTATTCTCCCTAGAGAGAGACGGAGGCTGAGGGGCGACCTGATAGAAGTTTATCAAAGTATTAGGGGTATAGATAGGGTGAACAGTTGGAGGCTTTTTCCCAGGCCGGAATTGACAATTACAAGGGGGCACAGGTTCAAGGTGAGGGGGGAAAGGTTCAGTGGAGATGTGCACAGGTTTTGTATACAGAGGGTGGTGGCGGCCTGGAATGCACGGCCCAGTGAGGCGGTTGAGGCAGTTACGTTAGCGACCTTTAAGACTTACCTGGATAGGCACAGGAACAGACGGGGTATAGAAGGATACAGGCGGTTGGTCTAGACAGGACACGTGATCGGCGCAGGCTTGGAGGGCCGAAGGACATGTTCCTGTGCCGTATTGTTCTTTGTTCTTGTTCTACTCGTGTATTTGTCAAGATGCCCCTTAAACGTCACTATCGTCCCTGCTTCCACCACCTCCTCCGGCAGCGAGTTCCAGGCACCCACTACCCTCAGTGTAAAAAAACTCCCACGGGGAGTGGGGAAAGTGTGGGACTCGCTCCCACAGGGAGTGGGGAGAATGTGGGACTCGCTCCCACAGGGAGTGGGGAAAATGTGGGACTCGCTCCCACGGGGAGTGGGGAGAATGTGGGACTCGCTCCCACGGGGAGTGGGGAGAATGTGGGACTCGCTCCCACAGGGAGTGGGGAGAATGTGGGACTCGCTCCCACGGGGAGTGGGGAGAATGTGGGAGTCGCTCCCACAGGGAGTGGGGCAGAATGCGGGACTCGCTCCCACAGGGAGTGGGGAGAATGTGGGATTCGCTCCCACAGGGAGTGGGGAGAATGTGGGACTCGCTCCCACGGGGAGTGGGGAGAATGTGGGAGTCGCTCCCACAGGGAGTGGGGCAGAATGCGGGACTCGCTCCCACAGGGAGTGGGGCAGAATGCGGGACTAGCTCCCACAGGGAGAGGGGAGAATGTGGGACTCGCTCCCACGGGGAGTGGGAAGAATGTGGGACTCGCTCCCACAGGGAGGGGGGAGAATGTGGGACTCACTCCCACAGGGGAGAATGTGGGACTCGCTCCCACAGGGAGGGGGGAGAATGTGGGACTCGCTCCCACAGGGCGGCGGGGGGGGGGGGTGGGGAGAATGTGGGACTCGCTCCCACAGGGAGGGGGGAGAATGTGGGACTCGCTCCCACAGGATGTGGTCGAGGTGAATAGTATCGGGACGTTTAAGGGGAAACTGCATATTCACAAGATTAGGAGGACTGGAGGGATAGGCTGGCAGGGTGAGAGGAAGAGGAAACTGGTGTGGAGCAAAAACACCAGCACGCAGATGGGCCGAATGGCGTTTCTGGACTGGACATTCAATGTAACTGGAACATGCAGTTAACGCCCCAGTATACCGGAAGTGTTCAGCAGGTGTGGGAGGACATGTCAAAAGAGAAAAAGATAAGGGCAGCGCAGTGGGTTAGCACTGCTGCCTCACGGCGGCACGGTCCCGGGTTCGATTCCGGCTCTGGGTCACTGTCCGTGTGGAGTTTGCACATTCTCCCCGTGTCTGCGTGGGTCTCGCCCCCACAACCCAAAGATGTGCAGGGTAGGTGGATTCACACAAAGAGGAACTTTCCCTCCCTGAAACAGGGGGGGGGGGGGAGGAAGGTGGCAGAGAGAAATATCGCCTCATGTTCACACAACGAGGGGCCGAATGGTCACCTCCTGTTTACACAGCGAGGGGCCGAATGGTCACCTCCTGTTTACACAGCGAGGGGCCGAATGGTCATCTCCTGTTCACACAGCGAGGGGCCGAATGGTCACCTCCTGTTCACACAGCGAGGGGCCGAATGGTCACCTCCTGTTCACACAGCGAGGGGCCGAATGGTCTCCTCCTGTTCACACAGCGAGGGGCCGAATGGTCACCTCCTGTTCACACAGCGAGGGGCCGAATGGTCGCCTCCTGTTCACACAGCGAGGGGCCGAATGGTCACCACCTGTCCCTGTTCACACAGCGAGGGGCCGAATGGTCACCTCCTGTTCACACAGCGAGGGGCCGAATGGTCGCCTCCTGTTCACACAGCGAGGGGCCGAATGGTCGCCTCCTGTTCACACAGCGAGGGGCCGAATGGTCGCCTCCTGTTCACACAGTGAGGGGCCGAATGGTCGCCTCCTGTTCACACAGCGAGGGGCCGAATGGTCTCCTGTTCACACAGCGAGGGACCGAATGGTCGCCTCCTGTTCACACAGCGAGGGGCCGAATGGTCTCCTGTTCACACAGCGAGGGGCCGAATGGTCTCCTCCTGTTCACACAGCGAGGGGCCGAATGGTCACCTCCTGTTCCTGTTCACACAGGCGAGGGGCCGAATGGTCTCCTCCTGTTCCTGTTCACACAGCGAGGGGCCGAATGAGAATGGTCACCTCCTGTTCCTGTTCACACAGCAAGGGGCCGAATGGTCTCCTCCTGTTCACACAGCAAGGGGCCGAATGGTCTCCTCCTGTTCACACAGCGAGGGGCCGAATGGTCACCTCCTGTTCGCACAGCGAGGGGCCGAATGGTCTCCTGTTCACACAGCGAGGGACCGAATGGTCGCCTCCTGTTCACGCAGCGAGGGGCCGAATGGTCTCCTGTTCACACAGCGAGGGGCCGAATGGTCACCTCCTGTTCACACAGCGAGGGGCCGAATGGTCACCTCCTGTTCCTGTTCACACAGCGAGGGGCCGAATGGTCGCCTCCTGTTCACACAGCGAGGGGCCGAATGGTCGCCTCCTGTTCACACAGCGAGGGGCCGAATGGTCTCCTCCTGTTCACACAGCGAGGGGCCGAATGGTCACCTCCTGTTCACACAGCGAGGGGCCGAATGGTCGCCTCCTGTTCCTGTTCACACAGCGAGGGGCCGAATGGTCGCCTCCTGTTCCCACAGCGAGGGGCCGAATGGTCGCCTCCTGTTCCTGTTCACACAGCGAGGGGCCGAATGGTCGCCTCCTGTTCACACAGCGAGGGGCCGAATGGTCGCCTCCTGTTCACACAGCGAGGGGCCGAATGGTCACCTCCTGTTCACACAGCGAGGGGCCGAATGGTCACCTCCTGTTCACACAGCGAGGGGCCGAATGGTCGCCTCCTGTTCCCACAGCGAGGGGCCGAATGGTCGCCTCCTGTTCCCACTGCGAGGGGCCGAATGGTCACCTCCTGTTCCTGTTCACACAGCGAGGGGCCGAATGGTCGCCCCCTGTTCACACAGCGAGGGGCCGAATGGTCGCCTCCTGTTCCCACAGCGAGAGGCCGAATGGTCGCCTCCTGTTCCTGTTCACACAGCGAGGGGCCGAATGGTCACCTCCTGTTCACAGAGCGAGGGGCCGAATGGTCACCTCCTGTTCACACAGCGAGGGGCCGAATGGTCACCTCCTGTTCACACAGCGAGGGGCCGAATGGTCGCCTCCTGTTCACACAGCGAGGGGCCGAATGGTCGCCTCCTGTTCACACAGCGAGGGGCCGAATGGTCACCTCCTGTTCACACAGCGAGGGGCCGAATGGTCGCCTCCTGTTCACACAGCGAGGGGCCGAATGGTCGCCTCCTGTTCACACAGCGAGGGGCCGAATGGTCACCTCCTGTTCAAACAGCGAGGGGCCGAATGGTCTCCTCCTGTTCCTGTTCACACAGCGAGGGGCCGAATGGTCACCTCCTGGTCCTGTTCACACAGCGAGGGGCCGAATGGTCTCCTCCTGTTCCTGTTCACACAGCGAGGGGCCGAATGGTCACCTCCTGTTCACACAGCGAGGGGCCGAATGGTCACCTCCTGTTCACACAGCGAGGGGCCGAATGGTCTCCTCCTGTTCACAGCGAGGGGCCGAATGGTCGCCTCCTGTTCCTGTTCACACAGCGAGGGGCCGAATGGTCGCCTCCTGTTCACACAGCGAGGGGCCGAATGGTCGCCTCCTGTTCCTGTTCACACAGCGAGGGGCCGAAAGGTCTCCTGTTCACACAGCGAGGGGCCGAATGGTCTCCTCCTGTTCACACAGCGAGGGGCCGAATGGTCACCTCCTGTTCCTGTTCACACAGCGAGGGGCCGAATGGTCTCCTGTTCACACAGCGAGGGGCCGAATGGTCTCCTGTTCACACAGCGAGGGGCCGAATGGTCTCCTGTTGACACAGCGAGGGGCCGAATGGTCTCCTCCTGTTCACACAGCGAGGGGCAGAATGGTCGCCTCCTGTTCACACAGCGAGGGGCCGAATGGTCACCTCCTGTTCACACAGCGAGGGGCCGAATGGTCGCCTCCTGTTCACACAGCGAGGGGCCGAATGGTCACCTCCTGTTCACACAGCGAGGGGCCGAATGGTCACCTCCTGTTCACACAGCGAGGGGCCGAATGGTCACCTCCTGTTCACACAGCGAGGGACCGAATGGTCGCCTCCTGTTCACACAGCGAGGGGCCGAATGGTCACCTCCTGTTCACACAGCGAGGGGCCGAATGGTCACCTCCTGTTCACACAGCGAGGGGCCGAATGGTCACCTCCTGTTCACACAGCGAGGGGCCGAATGGTCACCTCCTGTTCACACAGCGAGGGGCCGAATGGTCACCTCCTGCTCACACAGCGAGGGGCCGAATGGTCTCCTCCTGCTCACACAGCGAGGGGCCGAATGGTCGCCTCCTGTTCACACAGCGAGGGGCCGAATGGTCAACTCCTGCTCACACAGCGAGGGGCCGAATGGTCACCTCCTGTTCACACAGCGAGGGGCCGAATGGTCAACTCCTGTTCACACAGCGAGGGGCCGAATGGTCACCTCCTGTTCACACAGCGAGGGGCCGAATGGTCACCCCCTGTTCACACAGCGAGGGGCCGAATGGTCGCCTCCTGTTCACACAGCGAGGGGCCGAATGGTCGCCTCCTGTTCCTGTTCACACAGCGAGGGGCCGAATGGTCGCCACCTGTTCACACAGCGAGGGGCCGAATGGTCGCCTCCTGTTCACACAGCGAGGGGCCGAATGGTTGCCTCCTGTTCCTGTTCACACAGCGAGGGGCCGAATGGTCGCCTCCTGTTCCCACAGCGAGGGGCCGAATGGTCACCTCCTGTTCCTGTTCACACAGCGAGGGGCCGAATGGTCGCCCCCTGTTCCTGTTCACACAGCGAGGGGCCGAATGGTCTCCTGTTGACACAGCGAGGGGCCGAATGGTCGCCTCCTGTTCACACAGCGAGGGGCCGAATGGTCACGTCCTGTTCACACAGCGAGGGGCCGAATGGTCACCTCCTGTTCACACAGCGAGGGGCCGAATGGTCACCTCCTGTTCACACAGCGAGGGGCCGAATGGTCACCTCCTGTTCCTGTTCACACAGCGAGGGGCCGAATGGTCGCCTCCTGTTCACACAGCGAGGGGCCGAATGGTCGCCTCCTGTTCACACAGCGAGGGGCCGAATGGTCACCTCCTGTTCACACAGCGAGGGGCCGAATGGTCACCTCCTGTTCACACAGCGAGGGGCCGAATGGTCACCTCCTGTTCACACAGCGAGGGGCCGAATGGTCGCCTCCTGTTCACACAGCGAGGGGCCGAATGGTCGCCTCCTGTTCCTGTTCACACAGCGAGGGGCCGAATGGTCGCCTCCCGTTCACACAGCGAGGGGCCGAATGGTCGCCTCCCGTTCACACAGCGAGGGGCCGAATGGTCACCTCCTGTTCACACAGCGAGGGGCCGAATGGTCGTCTCCTGTTCACACAGCGAGGGGCCGAATGGTCGCCTCCTGTTCACACAGCGAGGGGCCGAATGGTCACCTCCTGTTCACACAGCGAGGGGCCGAATGGTCGTCTCCTATTCACACAGCGAGGGGCCGAATGGTCATCTCCTGTTCACACAGCAAGGGGCCGAATGGTCGTCTCCTGTTCACACAGCGAGGGGCCGAATGGTCGCCTCCTGTTCACACAGCGAGGGGCCGAATGGTCACCTCCTGTTCCTGTTCACACAGCGAGGGGCCGAATGGTCGCCTCCTGTTCACACAGCGAGGGTCGAATGGTCGCCTCCTGTTCACACAGCGAGGGTCGAATGGTCGCCTCCTGTTCACACAGCGAGGGGCCGAATGGTCGCCTCCTGTTCACACAGCGAGGGTCCGAATGGTCACCTCCTGTTCACACAGCGAGGGGCCGAATGGTCACCTCCTGTTCCTGTTCGCACAGCGAGGGGCCGAATGGTCTCCTCCTGTTCACACAGCGAGGGGCCGAATGGTCGCCTCCTGTTCACACAGCGAGGGGCCGAATGGTCGCCTCCTGTTCACACAGCGAGGGGCCGAATGGTCGCCTCCTGTTCACACAGCGAGGGGCCGAATGGTCGCCTCCTGTTCACAGCGAGGGGCCGAATGGTCGCCTCCTGTTCACACAGCGAGGGGCCGAATGGTCGCCTCCTGTTCACACAGCGAGGGGCCGAATGGTCGCCTCCTGTTCCTGTTCACAGAGCGAGGGGCCGAATGGTCGCCTCCTGTTCCTGTTCACACAGCGAGGGGCCGAATGGTCTCCTCCTGTTCACACAGCGAGGGGCTGAATGGTCTCCTCCTGTTCACACAGCGAGGGGCCGAATGGTCTCCTCCTGTTCACACAGCGAGGGGCCGAATGGTCGCCTCCTGTTCACACAGCGAGGGGCCGAATGGTCGCCTCCTGTTCACACAGCGAGGGGCCGAATGGTCACCTCCTGTTCACACAGCGAGGGGCCGAATGGTCTCCTCCTATTCACACAGCGAGGGGCCGAATGGTC
This sequence comes from Scyliorhinus torazame, assembly GCF_047496885.1. Lineage (NCBI taxonomy): Eukaryota > Metazoa > Chordata > Chondrichthyes > Carcharhiniformes > Scyliorhinidae > Scyliorhinus > Scyliorhinus torazame. The sequence goes on from NC_092737.1 coordinate 34,932,209, forward strand.
ACCTCCTGTTCACACAGCGAGGGGCCGAATGGTCACCTCCTGTTCACACAGCGAGGGGCCGAATGGTCACCTCCTGTTGACACAGCGAGGGGCCGAATGGTCACCTCCTGTTCACACAGCGAGGGGCCGAATGGTCACCTCCTGTTGACACAGCGAGGGGCCGAATGGTCACCTCCTGTTCACACAGCGAGGGGCCGAATGGTCACCTCCTGTTCCTGTTCACACAGCGAGGGGCCGAATGGTCACCTCCTGTTCGCACAGCGAGGGGCCGAATGGTCTCCTCCTGTTCACACAGCGAGGAGCCGAATGGTCACCTCCTGTTCCTGTTCGCACAGCGAGGGGCCGAATGGTCACCTCCTGTTCACACAGCGAGGGGCCGAATGGTCTCCTCCTGTTCACACAGCGAGGGGCAGAATGGTCACCTCCTGTTCACACAGCGAGGGGCCGAATGGTCACCTCCTGTTCACACAGCGAGGGGCCGAATGGTCGCCTCCTGTTCACACAGCGAGGGGCAGAATGGTCTCCTCCTGTTCACACAGCGAGGGGCAGAATGGTCTCCTCCTGTTCACACAGTGAGGGGCCGAATGGTCTCCTGCTGTTCACACAGCGAGGGGCCGAATGGTCACCTCCTGTTCACACAGCGAGGGGCCGAATGGTCACCTCCTGTTCACACAGCGAGGGGCCGAATGGTCTCCTCCTGTTCCTGTTCACACAGCGAGGGGCCGAATGGTCGCCTCCCGTTCACACAGCGAGGGGCCGAATGGTCGCCTCCCGTTCACACAGCGAGGGGCCGAATGGTCGCCTCCTGTTCACACAGCGAGGGGCCGAATGGTCATCTCCTGTTCACACAGCGAGGGGCCGAATGGTTACCTCCTGTTCCTGTTCACACAGCGAGGGGCCGAATGGTCGCCTCCTGTTCACACAGCGAGGGGCCGAATGGTCACCTCCTGTTCCTGTTCACACAGCGAGGGGCCGAATGGTCACCTCCTGTTCCTGTTCACACAGCGAGGGGCCGAATGGTCACCTCCTGTTCACACAGCGAGGGGCCGAATGGTCGCCTCCTGTTCACACAGCGAGGGGCCGAATGGTCACCTCCTGTTCCTGTTCACACAGCGAGGGGCCGAATGGTCATCTCCTGTTCACACAGCGAGGGGCCGAATGGTCACCTCCTGTTCCTGTTCACACAGCGAGGGGCCGAATGGTCACCTCCTGTTCCTGTTCACACAGCGAGGGGCCGAATGGTCGCCTCCTGTTCACACAGCGAGGGGCCGAATGGTCACCTCCTGTTCACACAGCGAGGGGCCGAATGGTCACCTCCTGTTCCTGTTCACACAGCGAGGGGCCGAATGGTCGCCTCCTGTTCCCACAGCGAGGGGCCGAATGGTCACCTCCTGTTCACACAGCGAGGGGCCGAATGGTCGCCTCCTGTTCACACAGCGAGGGGCCGAATGGTCGCCTCCTGTTCACACAGCGAGGGGCCGAATGGTCACCTCCTGTTCACACAGCGAGGGGCCGAATGGTCTCCTCCTGTTCACACAGCGAGGGGCCGAATGGTCACCTCCTGTTCACACAGCGAGGGGCCGAATGGTCACCTCCTGTTCACACAGCGAGGGGCCGAATGGTCACCTCCTGTTCACACAGCGAGGGGCCGAATGGTCTCCTCCTGTTCACACAGCGAGGGGCCGAATGGTCTACTCCTGTTCACACAGCGAGGGGCCGAATGGTCACCTCCTGTTCACACAGCGAGGGGCCGAATGGTCACCTCCTGTTCACACAGCGAGGGGCCGAATGGTCACCTCCTGTTCCTGTTCACACAGCGAGGGGCCGAATGGTCACCTCCTGTTCACACAGCGAGGGGCCGAATGGTCTCCTCCTGTTCACACAGCGAGGGGCAGAATGGTCACCTCCTGTTCACACAGCGAGGGGCCGAATGGTCACCTCCTGTTCACACAGCGAGGGGCCGAATGGTCGCCTCCTGTTCACACAGCGAGGGGCAGAATGGTCTCCTCCTGTTCACACAGCGAGGGGCAGAATGGTCTCCTCCTGTTCACACAGTGAGGGGCCGAATGGTCTCCTGCTGTTCACACAGTGAGGGGCCGAATGGTCACCTCCTGTTCACACAGCGAGGGGCCGAATGGTCACCTCCTGTTCACACAGCGAGGGGCCGAATGGTCTCCTCCTGTTCCTGTTCACACAGCGAGGGGCCGAATGGTCTCCTCCTGTTCCTGTTCACACAGCGAGGGGCCGAATGGTCGCCTCCCGTTCACACAGCGAGGGGCCGAATGGTCGCCTCCTGTTCACACAGCGAGGGGCCGAATGGTCGCCTCCTGTTCACACAGCGAGGGGCCGAATGGTCATCTCCTGTTCACACAGCGAGGGGCCGAATGGTCACCTCCTGTTCCTGTTCACACAGCGAGGGGCCGAATGGTCGCCTCCTGTTCACACAGCGAGGGGCCGAATGGTCACCTCCTGTTCCTGTTCACACAGCGAGGGGCCGAATGGTCACCTCCTGTTCCTGTTCACACAGCGAGGGGCCGAATGGTCACCTCCTGTTCACACAGCGAGGGGCCGAATGGTCGCCTCCTGTTCACACAGCTAGGGGCCGAATAGTCACCTCCTGTTCCTGTTCACACAGCGAGGGGCCGAATGGTCATCTCCTGTTCACACAGCGAGGGGCCGAATGGTCACCTCCTGTTCCTGTTCACACAGCGAGGGGCCGAATGGTCACCTCCTGTTCACACAGCGAGGGGCCGAATGGTCACCTCCTGTTCACACAGCGAGGGGCCGAATGGTCACCTCCTGTTCCTGTTCACACAGCGAGGGGCCGAATGGTCGCCTCCTGTTCCCACAGCGAGGGGCCGAATGGTCGCCTCCTGTTCACACAGTGAGGGGCCGAATGGTCGCCTCCTGTTCACACAGCGAGGGGCCGAATGGTCGCCTCCTGTTCCCACAGCGAGGGGCCGAATGGTCACCTCCTGTTCCTGTTCACACAGTGAGGGGCCGAATGGTCACCTCCTGTTCACACAGCGAGGGGCCGAATGGTCGCCTCCTGTTCACACAGCGAGGGGCCGAATGGTCGCCTCCTGTTCCCACAGCGAGGGGCCGAATGGTCACCTCCTGTTCCTGTTCGCACAGCGAGGGGCCGAATGGTCGCCTCCTGTTCACACAGCGAGGGGCCGAATGGTCACCTCCTGTTCGCACAGCGAGGGGCCGAATGGTCGCCTCCTGTTCACACAGCGAGGGGCCGAATGGTCACCTCCTGTTCACACAGCGAGGGGCAGAATGGTCTCCTGTTCACAGTGAGGGGCCGAATGGACGCCTCCTGTTCACACAGCGAGGGGCCGAATGGTCGCCTCCTGTTCACACAGCGAGGGGCCGAATGGTCGCCTCCTGTTCACACAGCGAGGGGCCGAATGGTCTCCTGTTCCTGTTCGCACAGCGAGGGGCCGAATGATCGCCTCCTGTTCACACAGCGACGGGCCGAATGGTCTCCTGTTCCTGTTCGCACAGCGAGGGGCCGAATGGTCACCTCCTGTTCACACAGCGAGGGGCCGAATGGTCACCTCCTGTTCACACAGCGAGGGGCCGAATGGTCTCCTCCTGTTCCTGTTCGCACAGCGAGGGGCCGAATGGTCACCTCCTGTTCACACAGCGAGGGGCCGAATGGTCACCTCCTGTTCACACAGTGAGGGGCCGAATGGTCGCCTCCTGTTCACACAGCGAGGGGCCGAATGGTCACCTCCTGTTCACACAGCGAGGGGCCGAATGGTCTCCTCCTGTTCCTGTTCACACAGCGAGGGGCCGAATGGTCACCTCCTGTTCACACAGCGAGGGGCCGAATGGTCACCTCCTGTTCACACAGCGAGGGGCCGAATGGTCACCTCCTGTTCACACAGCGAGGGGCCGAATGGTCGCCTCCTGTTCACACAGCGAGGGGCCGAATGGTCACCACAGCGAGGGGCCGAATGGTCATCTCCTGTTCCTGTTCACACAGCGAGGGGCAGAATGGTCGCCTCCTGTTCACACAGCGAGGGGCCGAATGGTCGCCTCCTGTTCCCACAGCGAGGGGCCGAATGGTCGCCTCCTGTTCACACAGCGAGGGGCCGAATGGTCTCCTCCTGTTCACACAGCGAGGGGCCGAATGGTCACCTCCTGTTCACACAGCGAGGGGCCGAATGGTCGCCTCCTGTTCCCACAGCGAGGGGCCAAATGGTCGCCTCCTGTTCACACAGCGAGGGGCCGAATGGTCGCCTCCTGTTCACACAGCGAGCGGCCGAATGGTCGCCCCCTGTTCCTGTTCGCACAGTGAGGGGCCGAATGGTCACCTCCTGTTCCCACAGCGAGGGGCCGAATGGTCGCCTCCTGTTCCCACAGCGAGGGGCCGAATGGTCTCCTCCTGTTCACACAGCGAGGGGCCGAATGGTCTCCTCCTGTTCACACAGCGAGGGGCTGAATGGTCACCTCCTGTTCCTGTTCACACAGCGAGGGGCCGAATGGTCGCCTCCTGTTCACACAGCGAGGGGCCGAATGGTCTCGTCCTGTTCACACAGCGAGGGGCCGAATGGTCACCTCCTGTTCACACAGCGAGGGGCCGAATGGTCGCCTCCTGTTCACACAGCGAGGGGCCGAATGGTCGCCTCCTGTTCCCACAGCGAGGGGCCGAATGGTCGCCTCCTGTTCCCACAGCGAGGGGCCGAATGGTCACCTCCTGTTCCCACAGCGAGGGGCCGAATGGTCGCCTCCTGTTCCCACAGCGAGGGGCCAAATGGTCACCTCCTGTTCCTGTTCACACAGCGAGGGGCAGAATGGTCGCCTCCTGTTCCCACAGGGAGGGGCTGAATGGTCACCTCCTGTTCACACAGCGAGGGGCAGAATGGTCACCTCCTGTTCACACAGCGAGGGGCCGAATGGTCACCTCCTGTTCCCACAGCGAGGGGCCGAATGGTCACCTCCTGTTCACACAGCGAGGGGCCGAATGGTCGCCTCCTGTTCCCACAGCGAGGGGCCGAATGGTCGCCTCCTGTTCACACAGCGAGGGGCCGAATGGTCGCCTCCTGTTCACACAGCGAGCGGCCGAATGGTCGCCCCCTGTTCCTGTTCGCACAGTGAGGGGCCGAATGGTCACCTCCTGTTCCCACAGCGAGGGGCCGAATGGTCGCCCCCTGTTCCCACAGCGAGGGGCCGAATGGTCTCCTCCTGTTCACACAGCGAGGGGCCGAATGGTCACCTCCTGTTCCTGTTCACACAGCGAGGGGCCGAATGGTCGCCTCCTGTTCACACAGCGAGGGGCCGAATGGTCTCCTCCTGTTCACACAGCGAGGGGCCGAATGGTCACCTCCTGTTCACACAGCGAGGGGCCGAATGGTCGCCTCCTGTTCACACAGCGAGGGGCCGAATGGTCGCCTCCTGTTCCCACAGCGAGGGGCCGAATGGTCGCCTCCTGTTCCCACAGCGAGGGGCCGAATGGTCGCCTCCTGTTCCCACAGCGAGGGGCCGAATGGTCGCCTCCTGTTCCCACAGCGAGGGGCCAAATGGTCACCTCCTGTTCCTGTTCACACAGCGAGGGGCAGAATGGTCGCCTCCTGTTCCCACAGGGAGGGGCTGAATGGTCACCTCCTGTTCACACAGCGAGGGGCAGAATGGTCACCTCCTGTTCACACAGCGAGGGGCAGAATGGTCGCCTCCTGTTCCCACAGCGAGGGGCCGAATGGTCATCTCCTGTTCCTGTTCACACAGCGAGGGGCAGAATGGTCGCCTCCTGTTCCCACAGCGAGGGGCCAAATGGTCACCTCCCGTTCACACAGCGAGGGGCAGAATGGTCACCTCCTGTTCACACAGCGAGGGGCCGAATGGTCACCTGTTCACACAGTAGGGGGCCGAATGGTCACCTCATGTTCACACAGGGGGGGGGGGTGGGGGGTGGGGTGGGGTGGGGGTGGGGGGGGGGGGGGGAGATTGGGCAGCGTTCGAGTGCTTTTTCAGAGGGACACTGCAGACTCGAAGGGCCGAATGGCCTCCTTACTGCACAGCAGGAATTCTATCCCAATTCCTCGTCTAAGAGGCACCGCAGAGAGAACGGAAAACAGGATGTGGTGTTCAAATCTCACCCTGGATTCCGAGAAAAGTAACAAGGCTGTCAGCATAACACGGTGCTATTAACACAGCCCCACCCTTCACACCATCAGACACACGCTACACCCCCTCCCTCTACCACAACACCACTCATCATCAACACCCCTCGCCATCCACAACTACCCCTCATCATCAACACCCCTCGCCATCCACAACCCCCCTCGCCATCCACAACACCCCTCGCCATCCACAACACCCCCTCGCCATCCACAACAACCCTCGCCATCCACAACACCCCTCGCCATCCACAACTACCCCTCGCCATCCACAACTACCCCTCATCATCCACACCCCTCGCCATCCACAACTACCCCTCACCACCCACAACACCCCTCGCCATCCACAACACCCCCAACCCCCCTCGCCATCCACAACACCCCCAACCCCCCTCGCCATCCACAACACCCCCAACCCCCCTCGCCACCCACAACACCCCTCGCCATCCACAACCCCCCTCCCCATCCACACCCCTCGCAATCCACAACTACCCCTCATCATCAACACCCCCTCGCCATCCACAACACCCCCAACACCCCTCGCCATCCACAACACCCCCAACCCCCCTCGCCACCCACAACACCCCTCGCCATCCACAACCCCCCTCCCCATCCACACCCCTCGCCATCCACAACTACCCCTCATCATCAACACCCCTCGCCATCCACAACACCCCTCACCACCCACAACACCCCCTCGCCATCCACACCCCTCGCCATCCACAACACCCCCTCGCCATCCACAACACCCCTCGCCATCCACACCCCTCGCCATCCACAACACCCCCTCGCCATCCACACCCCCCCCAACCCCCCTCGCCACCCACAACACCCCTCGCCATCCACACCCCTCGCCATCCACAACACCCCCTCGCCATCCACACCCCCCAACCCCCCTCGCCATCCACAACACCCCTCACCACCCACACCCCTCACCATCCACAACACCCCTCGCCACCCACAACACCCCTCGCCATCCACAACACCCCCAACCCCCCTCGCCATCCACAACACCCCCAACCCCCCTCGCCACCCACAACACCCCTCGCCACCCACAACACCCCTCGCCATCCACAACACCCCTCGCCATCCACAACACCCCTCGCCACCCACAACACCCCTCGCCACCCACAACACCCCTCGCCATCCACAACACCCCTCACCACCCACAACACCCCTCGCCATCCACAACACCCCCAACCCCCCTCGCCATCCACAACACCCCCAACCCCCCTCGCCATCCACAACACCCCTCGCCACCCACAACACCCCTCGCCATCCACAACACCCCTCACCACCCACAACACCCCTCGCCATCCACACCCCTCGCCATCCACAACACCCCTCACCACCCACAACACCCCTCGCCATCCACACCCCTCGCCATCCACAACACCCCTCGCCACCCACAACACCCCTCACCACCCACAACACCCCTCACCATCCACAACACCCCTCGCCATCCACACCCCTTGCCACCCACAACACCCCTCGCCACCCACAACACCCCTCGCCACCCACAACACCCCCTCACCATCCACAACACCCCCTCGCCATCCACAACGCCCCTCGCCATCCACACAACTTGCCATCCACAACACCCCCTCGCCATCCACAACCCCCCTCGCCACCCACAACACCCCCTCGCCATCCACAACCCCCCTCGCCATCCACAACACCCCCTCGCCATCCACAACACCCCCTCGCCATCCACAACACCCCTCACCATCCACAACACCCCCTCGCCATCCACAACACCCCCTCACCATCCACAACACCCCTCGCCATCCACAACACCCCTCGCCATCCACAACTCCCCTCGCCATCCACAACCCCCCTCGCCATCCACACCCCTCACCATCCACAACACCCCTCACCATCCACAACACCCCCTCGCCATCCACAACACCCCTCGCCATCCACAACACCCCTCACCATCCACAACACCCCCTCGCCATCCACAACACCCCTCGCCATCCACAACACCCCCTCGCCATCCACAACACCCCCTCGCCATCCACAACACCCCCTCGCCATCCACAACACCCCTCGCCATCCACAACACCCCTCGCCATCCACAACTCCCCTCGCCATCCACAACCCCCCTCGCCATCCACACCCCTCACCATCCACAACACCCCTCACCATCCACAACACCCCCTCGCCATCCACAACACCCCCTCGCCATCCACAACACCCCCTCGCCATCCACAACACCCCCTCGCCATCCACAACACCCCCTCGCCATCCACAACACCCCTCACCATCCACAACAGAAGCACAGTTAAATCTCGGGTACCTTGTCACCATTCGGGATGTCTGAAAGCAATTAGAACTCCACAGAATCCCTCCGAAAGAACACCTTACTCCTCCACCCTATCCCCACACTACCAGAAGGATGTGGAGGCTTTAGAGAGGGTGCAGAAGAGATTTACCAGAATGTTGCCTGGTATGGAGGGCATTAGCTATGAGGAGCGGTTGAATAAATTCGGTTTGTTCTCACTGGAACGAAGGAGGTTGAGGGGCGACCTGATAGAGGTCTACAAAATTATGAGGGGCATAGACAGAGTGGATAGTCAGAGGCTTTTCCCAGGGTAGAGGGGTCAATTACTAGGGGGCATCGGTTTAAGGTGAGAGGGGCAAGGTTTAGAGTAGATTATCACCCACCCAACACTAAGGGCAATTTTGGACACAAGGACAATTTATCCTGGCCAATCCACCTAACCCGCACATCTTTGGACTGTGGGAGGAAACCGGAGCACCCGGAGGAAACCCACGCAGACACGGGGAGGATGTGCAGACTCCGCACAGACAGTGACCCAGCGGGGAATCGAACCTGGGACCCCGGAGCTGTGAAGCAATTGTGCTATCCACAATGCTACCGTGCTGCCCCAATTTAGAGTAGATGTACGAGGCAAGTTTTTTACACAGAGGGTAGCGGGTACCTGGAACTCGCTACCGGAGGAGGTGGTGGAAGCAGGGACGATAGGGACATTTAAGGGGCATCTTGACAAATACATGAATAGGATGGGAATAGAGGGATACGGACCCAGGAAGTGTAGAAGATTGTAGTTTAGACGGGCAGCATGGTCGGCACGGGCTTGGAGGGCCGAAGGGCCTGTTCCTGTGCTGTACTTTTATTTGTAAATCCGGAGGAAACCCACGCAGACACGGGGAGGACGTGCAGACTCCACACAGACAGTGACCCAAGCTGGGAACCGAACCTGGGTCCCTGCCACGTCACTGTGCCACCTCTTTGCTGCCAGTGAAGTACCGTTTGATGTGCCGTCTCTGTTGTCATGTAGGAATCACAGGCAGCAAGCTCCCACAAACAGCTTTGATATAATGATCAGATAATCTGCTGGTTGCACATCCTCCCTCTCTCTGCATTGGCACAGCGACCAAGGGATCTTTCCCATCCACCCGAGGGCCTCTATCGTTCAACCAGAACCCGGTCGGTGCCTCTGGGAGTGCAGCGCTCCCTCA
>NC_092737.1:34946822-34956822 GCF_047496885.1 Scyliorhinus torazame
CCTTGGTCAAATTGAATGCTGGAACAGGTTCGAGGGGCCGAATGGTCTCCCGCTCGTTGCTGCAGTCATGTCACCACAGACAGGGCTGTAATTATTGGGCGGTGATGTGGTGACTGGGTGAGTCACAGCTGTCCTCAGCCACATCACAGAGCCAGCCTGGCTCAGACAGGGCAAACCCAGACAACTGCTCGCTCGCTTTCAATGGGGACTGCTCGCTCCAGACTGACAAAGTAAGGAGGTGGAAGACTCGACGTGGCTGAGAGCACCGTATCCCGCCCCCCCCTCCAACACGGGACGAACAATGATGAATGATAAACACACCGGCGCAATTTAAACAAGCCGATACACACAGGGAGCTGGATCTTTGCAACTGAACAGTGACACATCAAACAGCCAGATGGATAGAATCACTCACACACACACAAACCGGCCATTCAGCCCACCTGCTCCCTGCTGGCATTTCTGCTCCAAACCAGCCTCCTCCAAACCCCCCTCATCTCATCTCACCCCATCATGAAATCCTTCTATCCCCCCCCCTACCCCTCACGTTTATCCAGCTTCTCCCCACTGAAACGTCTCGATACTATTCACCTTAACCACACACACCCTGCGGGAGCGAGCTCCGCGTTCTCCCCACCCTCGGGACACAGTTTGTCCTGGATTACAAGCCTGCTGTCTGACGCTCACCGTCTCGGCGGGAGGAAACATTCTCTCTGTGCTCTTCCACAATATTAAAGGCCGCCCCGCTCCTCCAGTGTACGGAAACGGGCTCCAGCACGTTGAGGTTCTCCCCGATGTTTATAGCCTCTCTATGCTGAAGTCCTCTTTGCAATTCTGTGCTCACCCTCTACAGCGCCTGGTGGGGGGCTGGGAACGGCTGGTTCGCGGTGCGGAGCGATGCCCACAGCCCCCGCCCCAGCTTGAGGTTACTCCCTCAGATCCCGCCTTCTCAACCTTCTTCCCTCACCCGAGGCGCGGTGACCCTCCAGGTAAATCACCGCCAGTCAGCTCTCAAAGGGGAAAGCGATGGTCCTCTGGGACTGTGGCGACGTTTACAGTGCCTTCGTGTCCATTTCAATAATTAGACCAGAGCCGTGCACAACTCTGCAACAGCAACCGACTCACATCGAGGACAACATTCCCACTTTTCAGTTCCACATCTCGACAAATGAACTCATGTTGTCCTCACTTTTGATTGGCACAAGCTGCGTTACAATTGGGGTTCAGCACCTCCTGACCCCTTTGCTCCTTAACCCCATTCAGTCTTGTTTCCCCCAAGTGTGCCTGTGGCTTCCCTGTTCCCCGCACGTTACCCGGCCATTTACACCCCAATTCGCTCAGCCTTTGTTGACAGTCTTCCTCAGGTATTCACACATCCCTCCCCACCCGTTTGCTGTCATCATTTGGGAGGATGGAAGGTAAATGAAGTTGGCAGCTCTGCTTTGTGAAGTGTCTCTGACCTGCCCTCTGGCTGCCCATCAAGTTAAGCGTCGGTCCGGACACGGGGATGCGGGGGCGCGGCCGACACGGGGATGCGGGGCGCGGCCGACACGGGGACGCGGCCGACACGGGGATGCGGCCGACACGGGGACGCGGCCGACACGGGGACGCGGCCGACACGGGGATGCGGCCGACACGGGGACGCGGCCGACACGGGGATGCGGCCGACACGGGGATGCGGCCGACACGGGGATGCGGCCGACACGGGGACGCGGCCGACACGGGGACGCGGCCGACACGGGGACGCGGCCGACACGGGGACGCGGCCGACACGGGGACGCGGCCGACACGGGGACGCGGCCGACACGGGGACGCGGCCGACACGGGGATGCGGCCGACACGGGGATGCGGCCGACACGGGGGCGCGGCCGACACGGGGATGCGGCCGACACGGGGATGCGGCCAACACGGGGATGCGGGGCGCGGCCGACACGGGGATGCGGCCGACACGGGGATGCGGCTGACACGGGGATGCGGGGCGCGGCCGACACGCGGATGCGGCCGACACGGGGATGCGGCCGACACGGGGATGCGGCCGACACGGGGATGCGGCCGACACGGGGATGCGGGGCGCGGCCGACACGGGGATGCGGGGCGCGGCCGACACGGGGATGCGGCCGACACGGGGATGCGGGGCGCGGCCGACACGCGGATGCGGCCGACACGGGGATGCGGGGCGCGGCCGACACGGGGATGCGGCCGACACGGGGATGCGGCCGACACGGGGATGCGGCCGACACGGGGATGCGGCCGACACGGGGATGCGGCCGACACGGGGATGCGGGGCGCGGCCGACACGGGGACGCGGCCGACACGGGGACGCGGCCGACACGGGGACGCGGCCGACACGGGGACGCGGCCGACTCGGGGACGCGGCCGACACGGGGATGCGGCCGACACGGGGATGCGGCCGACACGGGGATGCGGCCGACACGGGGATGCGGCCGACACGGGGATGCGGCCGACACGGGGATGCGGCCGACACGGGGATGCGGCCGACACGGGGATGCGGCCGACACGGGGATGCGGCCGACACGGGGCACGGCCGACACGGGGATGCGGCCGACACGGGGCACGGCCGACACGGGGATGCGGCCGACACGGGGATGCGGCCGACACGGGGATGCGGCCGACACGGGGATGCGGCCGACACGGGGATGCGGCCGACTCGGGGATGCGGCCGACACGGGGATGCGGCCGACACGGGGATGCGGCCGACACGGGGATGTGGGGCACGGCCGACACGGGGATGTGGGGCACGGCCGACACGGGGATGCGGCCGACACGGGGATGCGGCCGACACGGGGATGCGGCCGACACGGGGATGCGGCCGACACGGGGATGCGGCCGACACGGGGATGCGGCCGACACGGGGATGCGGCCGACACGGGGATGCGGCCGACACGGGGATGCGGCCGACACGGGGATATGGGACAAATGCGGGACCAGCTCAGTGATAGAAACTGGGCGGCAGGGACCAGCCGGGCCGAAGGGCCTGTTTCCGTGCTCTGTGATCCCGACCGATGATGCAGTGCGGTAACGAGGGAGCAGCACCAGTCTTGTGGATCAGACTCCAAACCAAGCTCCCTCCTGTCCTCATGTGGGCATAAACTATACTGCGGCAACTGTCTGCAGAGGGGGCGAGGACAGTAACCCCTGGTGTCCGGGAATAATACTGAATCCTCAAGTCCACATCACCCGGAGCAGACCATCTCATCCTGATCGTTGCCACCCAGGTTGAGAGGGTTGTTAAGAAGGCGTACGGTGTGTAAGCTTTTATTGGTAGAAGGATTGAGTTTCGGAGCCATGAGGTCATGTTGCAGCTGTACAAAACTCTGGTGCGGCCGCATTTGGAGTATTGCGTGCAATTCTGGTCGCCGCATTATAGGAAGGATGTGGAAGCATTGGAGCGGGTGCAGAGGAGATTTACCAGAATGTTGCCTGGTATGGAGGGAAAATCTTATGAGGGAAGGCTGAGGGACTTGAGGCTGTTTTCGTTAGAGAGAAGAAGGTTAAGAGGTGACTTAATTGAGGCATACAAGATGATCAGAGGATTGGATAGGGTGGTGATGTCCAGCACGAGGGGACATAGCTTTAAATTGAGGGGAGATAGATATAGGACAGATGTCAGAGGTAGGTTCTTTACTCAGAGAGTAGTAAGGGCGTGGAATGCCCTGCCTGCAACAGTAGTGGACTCGCCAACACTAAGGGCATTCAAATGGTCATTGGATAGACATATGGACGATAAGGGAATAGTGTAGATGGGCTTTAGAGTGGTTTCACTGGTCGGCGCAACATCGAGGGCCGAAGGGCCTGTACTGCGCTGTCATGCTCTGTTCTATATTGCTGTTTGTGCCACAGTGTGTAACATTTCCCTGCTTTAGAACAGTGACTACATTTTAAAACTATTTCATGAGCCCCACACACACGCCAGGCTGAAGGGAAACTGGGCCGTGAATGATGTCATTCCAGTACCGGTTTAACCTACAGCTCAGGATTTTATGATTCACACACACACTATTATTGTATTTGCTCACGTGCAACTTAAACAGCTCAGGATTTTATGATTCACACACACACTATTATTGTATTTGCTCACGTGCAACTTAAATCTATAACTAACACACTCCTTTTGTGACCCCGCCACCTGTCGATACTGAAAGCACAGAGACACTGCACTGGTGTGACAGGCCCAATATCGAGGTGTGTAGCACACACGCAAGCTGCTGGCTTCATCACGCCTGCGCCTGCTTTGTGAGCAATCAACCAATTCGCCTCCCACTTCCCCCATGGCCAATAACCTCGTCCCTTATCTAGTATTGATCCACTTCCCCCTTTGTGCCCCCCCCCCCTCTCAGTCAGGGGTTGGTTTAGCTCACTGGGCTAAATCGCTGGCTTTGAAAGCAGACCAAGGCAGGCCAGCAGCACAGTTCAATTCCCGTACAAGCCTCCCCGAACAGGCGCCGGAATGTGGCGACTAGGGGCTTTTCACAGTAACTTCATCGAAGCCGACTTGTGACAATAAACGATTTTCATTTCATTTTCATTTCAGTCTCCTCTGCATCCAGGGAAATCACTCCAGCCAAACCAGCCTCTCTCCATAACCAACACCCTCCAGCCCAGACAACATCCTGGTAAATCCCCTCTGCCCCCTTTCCAGTGGCTATCACATCCCTCCTGTAACGTGGATTCCAGAACTGCTCACAATACTCTCGCTGTGGCCTAACCAACGTTTTATACAGTTCCAGCAAATCCTCCCTGCTCTTAAACTCTCTGCCTCGGCTAATAAAGGCAAGTAGACCATCAGCCTCCTTACCCGCCTGATCTACCTGTCCAGCTGTCTTCAGGGATCTATGAACAGGCACAGGAAGATCCCACGGGTCCCGTGCTCCCTAACCTCCTACCTTTATTTCCCGTCTATTTTTGTCCTTTTCTACAACTACCTTAAACCTTACTGAGTTATGGTCACTGTCACCGAAAGGCTCCCCCACTAACACCCGCCTGCTTTCATTCCCTGAAATTAGGGTCAAGTACTGTCCCTCTCTTGTCGGCCTTTCTGCGTGCTGTCTCAAAAAGCTCTCCTCGATGCACTCAAGAATTTTGCCGCCTCTAAGTCTTTCACACTTTGCTTATCCCAATTAATACTGGGGAAGCTGAAGTCCCCGACTCTTGTTACCAGATTGTTTTTACATTTCTCGGACATTAGTCTACATATCTGCTCTTCTATCTCTCCCTGACTATTGGGAGCCTACAATACATTCCCAGTAATGTGATTGACCATTTTTTGGTTTGAAGATTCACACATATGTCCCCAGTTGAGGAGCTTGCTAAGGTATCATTCCTCCTCACTGCAGTAAATGACTCCTTGATCAATATTGCGATACCAACCCACAACCTGTCAGGGCTGGTGACTCGATATTCCAGAATATTGAGGTGCCAGACCTGCCCCTCCCTCATGTCTCTGTGATAGCAATAATATCATATTCCCATGTGCTAACCAACACCCTCCACTCATTGGGACGGCCAATATATTTCCCAGTCGGGACGGTGAGTGACTCGGAAGGGAACCTCCAGGTGGTGGGGTTCCCAGGTATCTGCTGCTCTCGTCCTTCTAGGTGGTAGAGGTGGTGGGTTTGGAAGGTGCTGCCTGAGGAGCCTCGGTGAGTTGCTGCAGTGCATCTTGGAGACGGTACACACGGCTGCCACTGTGCGTCGGTGGGGGAGGGAGTGAATGTTTGTGGAAGGGGGAGCCAATCAAGCGGGGCTGCTTTGTCCTGGATGGTGTCGAGCTTCTCGAGTGTTGTTGGAGCTGCGCTCATCCAGGCAAGTGGAGAGTATTCCCTCACACTCCTGACTTGTGTCTTGTAGATGGTGGACAGGCTTTGGGGGGAGTCAGGAGGTGAGTTACTCTCCGCAGGATTCCCAGCCTCTGACCTGCCCTGGTAGCCACAGTATTAATGTGGCTGGGTCCAGTTCAGTTTCTGATCAATGGTCACCCCCAGGATGTAGATTGTGGGGATTCAGCGATGGTGATGTCATCACTGAATTCCAGTGACTAAATAAAACATAGCAACTCATTCTCGATGGTTTTGATTTAGTCACAGGGGAGAGGGTTAGATCCTCTCTTGTTGGAGATGGTCTTTGCCTGGCGCTTGTGTGGCACAAATGTTACTGGTGTGTCCATGTCCATGCCTGTACCGATGTGCCAGTGTGTACCTGTGCCCGCTTGTGACTATGCCCGTGCGTTTGCACCCATGTGCACCTGTGCATGTACTTCCATCTATGTGTCCACGCGCACACCTGCGCTCGAATTTGTTTGCCTGTTTATGGGCTCCTGCTCATGGGCCAGTGTGTGCACCTGTGCTGCTGTGTGCGTGCTTGGCCCAGTGCTTGGCTGGCCATGCACAGCGCTGACTGAAAACACGCTCGGTCTCTATCGTGCCAGCCCTCAGCCTCCTCTTTTCTTGTGAGAAGAGCCCAGTCCATTCAGCCTTTCCCTATCAGCACGACAACTCACGCACGGCATCATCAGGCCGTGCTGGCGAGTGCCAGCGCCTCGAGAGGTGGAGGAGGGAAATCAAGGCGAGGAGGTGGACAGGTTGTTATCAGCGCTTCACAGAATCGTCACGGTGCAGAAGGAGGCCATTCGGCCCATGGTGTCTACCCCAGCTCTCCGTACGAGGATCGTGACTCAGTGCCGCTCCCTTGCCCTATCCCCGTACCCCTGCACATTGTGTCTATTCCAATAACCACCGAACGCCCCCTCGAACGCCTCGATCGAACGCCCTCTCGAACGCCCCCTCGAACGCCCTCTCGAACGCCCCCTCGAACGCCTCCTCGAACGCCCTCTCGAACGCCTCCTCGAACGCCCTCTCGAACGCCTCGATTGAACGCCCTCTCGAACGCCCCCTCGAACGCCCCCTCGAACGCCCCCTCGAACGCCTCCTCGAACGCCCCCTCGAACGCCCCCTCGAACGCCCCCTCGAACGCCCTCTCGAACGGGCCTCTCGAACGGGCCTCTCGAACGCCCTCCCGAACACCCCCTCGAACGCCCTCTCGAACGCCCCCTCGAACGCCCTCTCGAACGCCCCCTCGAACGCCCTCTCGAACGGGCCTCTCGAACGGGCCTCTCGAACCGGCCCCTCAAACACCCTCTCGAACGCCCCCTCGAACGCCCCCTCGAACTGGCCCCTCAAACGCCCTCTCGAACGCCCCCTCGAACGCCCTCTCGAACGCCCTCTCGAACGCCCTCTCGAACGCCCCCTCGAACGCCCTCTCGAACGCCCCCTCGAACGCCCCCTCGAACGGGCCTCTCGAACGCCCTCTCGAACGCCCCCTCGAACGCCCCCTCGAACGCCCTCTCGAACGGGCCTCTCGAACCGGCCCCTCAAACGCCCTCTCGAACGCCTCCTCGAACGCCCTCTCGAACGGGCCTCTCGAACCGGCCCCTCAAACGCCCTCTCGAACGCCCTCTCGAACGCCCCCTCGAACGCCCTCTCGAACGCCCTCTCGAACGCCCCCTCGAACGCCCTCTCGAACGCCCTCTCGAACGCCCTCTCGAACGCCCTCTCGAACGCCCCCTCGAACGGGCCTCTCGAACGCCCTCTCGAACGCCCCCTCGAACGCCCCCTCGAACGCCCCCTCGAACGCCCCCTCGAACGCCCACTCGAACGCCCACTCGAACGCCCTCTCGAACGCCCCCTCGAACGCCCTCTCGAACGCCCCCTCGAACGCCTCGATTGAACGCCCTCTCGAACGCCCCCTCGAACGCCCTCTCGAACGCCCTCTCGAACGCCTCCTCGAACGCCTCCTCGAACGCCCCCTCGAACGCCCTCTCGAACGCCCCCTCGAACGCCCTCTCGAACGGGCCTCTCGAACGCCCTCTCGAACGGGCCTCTCGAACGGGCCTCTCGAACGCCCCCTCGAACGCCCCCTCGAACGCCCTCTCGAACGCCCCCTCGAACGCCCTCTCGAACGGGCCTCTCGAACCGGCCCCTCAAACGCCCTCTCGAACGCCCTCTCGAACGCCCCCTCGAACGCCCCCTCGAACGCCCCCTCGAACGCCCTCTCGAACGCCCTCTCGAACGCCCACTCGAACGCCCTCTCGAACGCCCCCTCGAACGCCCCCTCGAATGCCCTCTCGAACGCCCCCTCGAACGCCTCGATTGAACGCCCTCTCGAACGCCCCCTCGAACGCCCTCTCGAACGCCCTCTCGAACGCCTCCTCGAACGCCCTCTCGAACGCCCCCTCGAACGCCCTCTCGAACGCCCTCTCGAACGCCCCCTCGAACGCCCTCTCGAACGGGCCTCTCGAACGCCCTCTCGAACGGGCCTCTCGAACGCCCTCTCGAACGCCCCCTCGAACGCCCCCTCGAACGCCCTCTCGAACGCCCCCTCGAACGCCCTCTCGAACGGGCCTCTCGAACCGGCCCCTCAAACGCCCTCTCGAACGCCCTCTCGAACGCCCCCTCGAACGCCCCCTCGAACGCCCTCTCGAACGGGCCTCTCGAACCGGCCCCTCAAACGCCCTCTCGAACGCCCTCTCGAACGCCTCCTCG
This sequence comes from Scyliorhinus torazame, assembly GCF_047496885.1. Taxonomy (NCBI): domain Eukaryota; kingdom Metazoa; phylum Chordata; class Chondrichthyes; order Carcharhiniformes; family Scyliorhinidae; genus Scyliorhinus; species Scyliorhinus torazame. Next base: position 34,955,381 of record NC_092737.1, read on the forward strand.
AACGCCCCCTCGAACGCCCCCTCGAACGCCCTCTCGAACGCCCCCTCGAACGCCCCCTCGAACGCCCTCTCGAACGCCCCCTCGAACGCCCTCTCGAACGCCCTCTCGAACGCCCCCTCGAACGCCCTCTCGAACGCCCTCTCGAACGCCCTCTGGAATGCCCTCTGGAACGCCCCCTCGAACGCCCTCTCGAACGCCCCCTCGAACGCCCCCTCGAACGCCCTCTGGAATGCCCTCTGGAACGCCCCCTCGAACGCCCTCTCGAACGCCCCCTCGAACGCCCTCTGGAACGCCCTCTGGAACGCCCCCTCGAACGCCCCCTCGAACGCCCTCTCGAACGGGCCTCTGGAACGCCCCCTCGAACGCCCTCCTCGAACGCCCCCTCGAACGCCCTCTCGAACGCCCTCTCGAACGCCCCCTCGAACGCCCTCTCGAACGCCCCCTCGAACGCCCCCTCGAACGCCCCCTCGAACGCCCTCTCGAACGCCCCCTCGAACGCCCTCTGGAACGCCTCCTCGAACGCCCCCTCGAACGCCCCCTCGAACGCCCTCTCGAACGCCCCCTCGAACGCCCCCTCGAACGCCCTCTGGAACGCCCCCTCGAACGCCCCCTCGAACGCCCTCTCGAACGCCCCCTCGAACGCCCCCTCGAACGCCCCCTCGAACGCCCTCTCGAACGCCCCCTCGAACGCCCCCTCGAACGCCCTCTGGAATGCCCTCTGGAACGCCCCCTCGAACGCCCCCTCGAACGCCCTCTCGAACGCCCCCTCGAACGCCCCCTCGAACGCCCTCTCGAACGCCCCCTCGAACGCCCTCTCGAACGCCCCCTCGAACGCCCTCTGGAACGCCCCCTCGAACGCCCTCTGGAACGCTCTCTGGAACGGGCCTCTGGAACGCCCTCTCGAACGCCCCCTCGAACGCCCCCTCGAACGCCCTCTCGAACGCCCCCTCGAACGCCCCCTCGAACGCCCCCTCGAACGCCCCCTCGAACGCCTTCTCGAACGCCCTCTCGAACGCCCCCTCGAACGCCCCCTCGAACGCCCTCTCGAACGGGCCTCTCGAACGCCCCCTCGAACGCCCCCTCGAACGCCCCCTCGAACCGGCCTCTCGAACGCCCTCTCGAACGGGCCTCTCGAACGCCCCCTCGAACGCCCTCTCGAACCGGCCCCCACCTCACTCCCAGGCCGGGAATTCCAGGCCCAGCCACTCGGGAACATTGCTTATTCTCAAATCACATTTTGTCTTTTGACAAATCACTGTTAATCTGCGTCCCTCTCTTTCCTGACCCCTTTGAGAGCGGGAAGTCCCTCCCCATCTACTCTGTCCAGCCCCCCTCATTTGGAACATCTCAATCGTCCTTCTGCTCTCCGAAGAGAACAGTCCCAACCTCTCCAATCTGCCCTCCCAGCTGACGGTTCTCATCCCTGGAACCATTCCTGTGAC